>NC_069502.1:905552899-905792899 GCF_027579735.1 Bombina bombina | reverse complement strand
GGCCTCACTGTAGCTTTCCAATGAATAATAAACAGTCAGACAATGAAAGATGATAACAAATGAAAGGTAAAAATGGATTATATTAGATACACAAATATAGATCATTTTACTACTGCAGTTTTTAAAGGGACAGTCTACACCCAAATTTTTATTGTTTAAAAAGATAATCCCTTTGTTACCTATTCCCCAGTTTTGCGTAACCAACACAGTTATATTAATATACTTTTTAACTCTGTGATTACCTTGTATTTAAGTCTCTGCAGACTGCCCCCTTATTTCAGTTCGCTTGTCAGATTTGCATTTTAGCCAATCAGTGCTGGCTCCAAGGTAACTCCACTGGGTGAACACAGTTTAAGCTATATGACACACTTAAACTAATGCCCTCTAGTGGTGAAAAACTGTCAAAATGCATTCAGATAAGAGGCGGCCTTCAAGGTCTAAGAAATTAGCATATGAGGCTACCTAGGTTTAGCTTTCAACTAAGAATACCAAGAGAACAAACCAAAATTGGTGATAAAAGTAAATTGGAAAGCTGTTTAAAATTAAATGTCCTATATGAATCATGAAAAATTATTTTGGACTTGACTGTCAATTTAAGTTTTGTTTTATTGAACACATTATTTCACATTTTTATCCTTTTGTAACCCACTTATGTAAGAATAATGTCTGCAAATGTGTTTGTGTTTTACACAAGAACTTATTTTGGTCTGAGCCTACTAGGCTTGGGTATTGGGCATCAGGGTTTATGGGGGCAGCAACATATTTGGGGTAGTTCGGGTGTTACAGTGCATAGTTATTTTTCTTTACACTTTTGTTATATTTTGTTTATTCAGGATCTGACTCATTAAACCCTTGTTAAATTAAAGTTAAAGGGACAGTTTACCCCAATCCCCCCCCTTTCATTTGTTCCCAATTATCGATTTTACCTGCTGGAGTGTATTAAATTGTTTATAAATAGCTATATTACCTTTATATCTGTATTTGAAATAGCAGATTTTGCCTGTGATATCCCTACAGGCAGGATACAGGGTATGTTGTTGGTCTTATGGGTAGACTTCATGGGCATTTTTGGTTTTTATCTACCATCAAATTCTATGTTTATATGTTTTTATGTTTACCTATACTGAAAATTTCTATACTTAAAGGGACAGTCTACTCCAAAATTGTTATTGTTTAAAAAAAATAGCTAACACCTTTACTACCCATTCCACAGTTTTGCATAACCAACATTGTTATAATAATATACTTTATAACCTTTAAACCTCTAAATTTCTAAGCCACTACAGGTCACCTCTTATCTCAGAGCATTTTTTAGCTTTTCACAGTTAAATACTGCTAGTTCATGTATGCCATATAGATAACATTGTGGTCACTCATGTGAATTTATTTATGAGTCATCACTAATTGGAGGTAAAAAGTATAACAATATAACAGTTTAGGTTAATGGTTATGCAAAACTGGGGAATGGTTAATAGAGAGATGACCTAGCTTTTTAAACAATATAATAGCCAGCAGAAGACATAGCCAGTGGAAGACATTACTTTCCCAGCGGGTGTAGGAGAGATAAGTAATATAGAATGTTAATGTTCTCTCTCTGCATTGGGTTTTGGTATACAGGCATAGATAAGAGAAGGAAACATTTGTGTGTACAGAAAGTGATAAAATAAGGAAAACTGATTTGCAAGCTCAACCCATTTTGAACAAAACCAGCTATTTCACACAAAAAAAGAAACCTAAATAATCAAATTATCATACATTTTATACTGCTGGTATAACAAAATATTGCAAACACATTAAGGGAAAACAATTGTACAGTATGCTGTCCCTTTAAAGACTATATTTACAATTCAATCAAGATGCATGACATTGTATACTTATAGAATTTCTGCACTTAAGGGAAAATATAACAAGGTTGAAGGAGGACAAGACGTCAGGTAGAGAACCTCTTTGTCTGCACTCTCCACTTGTGATTCAACATTGCATGGCAAAATGTAACATTGCATGTCAATAACCCTGAACAAATGAGTGTTGGGGTGATTTATCCTGCCACTTCTGGCGGAGAGGATATGAAGCAGTTTTTGCGAGCCTGAACTGCAACTAATCAAAAGCTGCAAATAGAGATTGATAAATCTTCCTTTAAATCTAGGTGTACAAAGATTTTGTAACCACCAAATCCTATTTATAGTCGATCTCTCGATAGGAGAATTGAGTTACCCAAGACAAAGAGGATTACTTTAGAGACCATCCTGGAGTCATTTGACGATCATAAAACTACTTTAGGTGTCATTTGCGCATCATCAGATATCATCAGGCTTGTAAAATCATCAGCTAAGGTAAATAATTCTGGGTGATGACTCCAGAATAATTAGCAGATTACCTTACTGATTACTTCACAAACATGAACAGCCTGTGAATGGCTCTAGAGTCATCTCATTTAAATATTTCGAACTGTGGGCATACTTCAGGATGGCTTCTAAAGACTAGTCTAGAGTCATCGATTACTTCAGAATGACTCCAGGAAGATCATCCTTTTTGACTAGAGTAGATATGAAATTTTGTCATTGGTTTGAAATATCAAGTTATTTGTTGTTAAAATTATTGTTATATTGGTTGATGCTTCTTTATTTTTTTATGATCTCTAATATAATACCGCGAGTTAATTAATACAAAGATTTAGTATTACACATTTATAGGAACTTTAAACACCTCGTGCTTTTGGGTTAAGAAAATTATACGTTGTCCCATTTTGCTAGTGTCCCACGAAATGGTGGCACTTGGGAGACAAAACTGTTCTAGTTACTTTTCTTCCATTGAGTGGTGATTGTGAATTACGTTTTTGTGCTGCCCCAGGGTGAGGGACAAGTAAAGAGGCCATGCACTCTCACTAGGGCTCACTGAATTATTATAACATTATAAAATATAACATTTGTACAGTGTATAAGTAGGGTAGTCACCAAGCCAGTATTGGACAGTGTAACCAACATGACTGGTGTTTTTAAGCTTTAGGCTAATGTAAATAATAAATATTGAAATAAATACTGTTATGTGACACTTAGGGGCCCATTTATCAAGCTCCGCATGGAGCTTGAAGGGCCGTGTTTCTGGCGAGCCTTCAGGCTCGCTAGAAACACCAGTTATGAAGCAGCGGTCTAAGACCGCTGCTCCATAACCTGTCCACCTGCTCTGAGGAGGCGGACAGAGATTGCGTGAAATCAACCTGATCAAATACGATCGGGTTGATTGACACCCCCTGCTGTCGGTCGATTGGCCGCAAATCTGCAGGGGGCGGCGTTGCATCAGCAGTTCACAAGAGCTGCTGGTGCAATGCTGAATGCATTCAGCTATGTCGGTCGAACATGATCTGCTGATTGGATCATGTCGGACAGACATTTGTTAAGTACGCCCCTTATTCTGAGTGTGTTGGAGTCTCATTTTAAGCAAATAACCTTTGAAAATAATTTCTGGCAAATTTAATGTCTGACTTGTGTTGCATAATTATGTTTTTTGTCTTGGTTGGTATTTTTATTCTAAGAAATTTGACAACCCTACAAAGGAGCAAGAAGGCACCATGCTATAGAACCACATAACCCCTTAATGAAAGCTGACGTACGGGTATGTTGTGTTGTCAAGGAAGTAAAAAACCATTAAAGTAAAAAAAAAAAACTTGCTCTATTTTATAAGAGCATTTTAAGACTAGCGATATGTAAAATCTATGCAATTAACCCCTTTGTGGAGGTTGCTAGTGACAAAATTACGTAATTTTTCTTGTATTAATGGCCCTTTAGATTCACTAGAATAAAAAATAAAATCCCAGTGAGATGTGTATATATATATATATATATATATATATATATATACATACATCTGTTTATCTATATATATCAATATATACAGTATATATATATATATATATATATATATATATATATATATACAGTATATATATATCAATATAACAATAACAATATATATATATATACATATATACATATATATATATATATATATATACAGTATATATATATCAATATAACAATAACAATATATATATATATATATATACATATATACATATATATATATATATATACATATATATATATATATATATATATATATACACACACAGACACACACAAAAACACACATGCACACAGCTAACAGGATACAGAATTGTTAGAAAGGATCGGGACCTAGTTAATATCTCCTAGCCTATTCAAGAATAGACCGTGATCTCTCTACACGGTTATGGTGAATAGTTTTAAGTCAACAGTGAAAACTGAAAGAGTGGCGCTAATGAAAGCTAAGGAGTGGGATTAATTAGTATAAAGTAGATGTATATCTAGGCCTCCATTTATCATTGTGCGGACGGACATGATCCGCTTTAGCGAACCATATCCGTCGCACATCGATAAATGCCGACAGCATACGCTGTCGGCATTTATCATTGCACCATCAGTTCTTGTGAACTGCTAGTGCAATACCGCCCCCTGCAGATTCACGGCCAATCGGCCACTAGCAGGGGGTGTCAATCAACCCGATCGTATTTGATCGGGTTGATTTCTGTCCGTCGCCTGAGAGCAGGCGGACAGGTTATGGAGCAGCGGTCTTTAGACTACGGCTGCTTCATTCTGGCGAGCCGTTCGGAGCTTGATAAATAGACCCGTTAGTCTCTAAAGTAAACATTCAGAATTAACAAAGCGGGTATAATTAATAGATATTTATTAATAAAATAAATACTAAAAGTAAACAGTCTAAAAAGGCAATCTAAAAATAGTTGTGGCCACAACATGTATATTATCTAAAATATAGTAATAATAAACAATTTATATAAATGCGTGAGGCTGGTCAATCTTATAATATCCGTTATACAGTTATATTGATTTTATATATTCAATAAATATTTCATACAAGACTTTAAAACATACAGCTTGGTGCTTTGCAATAAGCTTATAGTTGCCAGTTTGTAGCTTCTTTAATATATCAAAGGCAATAGTATACCAGCTTTATGTTAGTGGAAACAATATAACCACTTTGTTGAAACCGACTTTTTGATCATTTTAAAGTGGTTATCCCCTCTTGTGAACAAATATGTGATGTAACGGTCTGAGCTTTTTTACTCTTAGTATGGAGTCTGGAGATGTTATACAGGTTGATAGGCTACTCCCTTAATTCAGAAATGTAGTGGGTACTCTTATTTCAAACAGGTTCTCTTGGTTAAGAAGTTCCGTTATAGTTCATATGCAGTTCAATTATGAAGAAAAGTGATCTTTTGTCAGATCTCTTGCTTATAGCAGCACAAGTCAAATGACCTTTCACTTATAGCGGTACAGGTCACAAATGTTCCCTAATACGTCTGGTGGTGGTGGCACAAAAACACAGATGTTATTCAGTGCGTCTATTATATACTTGAATTCAAAGTTGTTGTAACTTATACTGCCCTGTCAGGTTTAGTTCTTTTGGGGCTTTTAGTATGGTTGTAGGGTTGTTACAGCTAAATGGCAGACTTACCTTGCTGTTTCTCTTCTACCTTGCTTGGAGGGATGATTACAGCGTCTTCACTGCCCCGTCCATTAGATGGGTCATCTGACATCTCTAGATCCAATCCGGTGAAGGAAGCCGGTGATTAGTAGATTTTGAATTTGATGCAGAAGAAATTAAAGTTCCACTATAGACGTCTGTGGGTATCGAATGTGTAAAGAGATACACAGATGCACAAATCATTCTTTTGCTACGCGTTTCGGCAGAGGACTGCCTTTATCAATATATCTATCTATATATATATATACATATATATATATATATATATATATATATAGTATATATATATATATATATATATATATATAAATATATATACTGTATATATATACACAGAGAGAAGCACACTCCTTGCTCAGTGTGCTTAGAGGAATATGGCTACACCTCACTGACGAGGCCCAATAAAGGTTGAAACGATCATCTGGGGTTGCTGTGTTGCTTGTTCAGAAAGGAATTGCCTGGTATTTCGGCGCTGGACTGACCGTAATAGGGGGGATCAGACTGATATAATGCAGGAAAGTTCTTCTCTGTGAAAAGCATTACTAGACTAAAAGAAGCTGCACCCAGGTGGTGAATCGCCATAGAACAGGCTAACAATGGTATTGAGCCAGTTGTTCGTTTCTGTGAGTGTGCTTCTCTCTGTGTGTATTTAGTCTCCCTATGGGAAAAAGGGGAAACCAGACGTGGACTCCTTGCTCAGTGTGCTTAGAGGAATATGGCTACACCTCACTGACGAGGGCCAATGAAGGCCCGAAACGATTGTCTGGGGTTGCTGTGTTCCTTGTTCAGAAAGGAATTGCCTGGTATTTCGGCGCTGGACTGACTGTAATAGGCGGGATCAGACTGATATACTACAGGAAAGTTATTCTCTGTGGAAAGCATTATTGGGCTAAAAGAAGCTGCACCCAGGTGGTAAATCGCCATAGAACAGACTAACAATAGTATTGAGCCAGTTGTTCATTCCTGTGAGTGTGCTTCTCTCTGTGTGTAAATATATATATATATATATATATATATATACACACACACACAAAACACACACGCACACAGCTAACAGGATACAGAATTGTCTTTTATTATGTGGAACATTTTGTTCTTTTCTCTTTACAATATTAAATTAAACATGTAACTAAATAACACTTTTACTTAAAAAAAAAACAACACAAGCACTTTTAATGAGATATGACATTTACAAGTTGGCGCTGCATATTCAAAACAGAACAGCCTTGGGGGTCTAAAAATTTCAAGTAAGGACAAGCACTAAATTAAGATTTATAGTTAAATGCTAACTCTCAGCATGAGACTCGCTTGTATGTCATTGGGTGCAGGGTGCAGGGTGTCTATATGGCTGTGTCAAGTAGGTTTCCATGTGTCCAATATTCATTCAGACCGTCCATTATTTCAGCAGGCTATCCATTAAAATCTATACAGAAATACTTGATACTTAAAGGGGTATGGAACAAAATGTTTTTTCTTTCATGATTCAAATAGAGCATACAATTTTAAAACAACTTTCTAATTTACTTCTTTTATCAATGTTTCTTTGTTCTCTTGGTATCTTTAGTTGAAAAGCAGGGACATAAGCTTTGGAGCCGGCCCATTTCTGGAGCACTATATAGCAGCAGCTTTGCAAGAATGTTATCTATTTACAAGAGCACTAGATGGCAGAACTACTTACAGCCACATAGTGCCCCAGACACCTACCTACGTATCTATTCAATACAGAATATCATGGGAAAGAAGCAAATTTTGTTCAGAATCACAAAAGAAAAATTTTAAGTTTTCATATCCCTGTAAATGTCTGGGAGGTTTTTTAAGTCTCCTAAGTGTCAGCTACATGGTAAATGCCTCCTTTTCCTCTGTGCACTTCAAACAAGTTGCTTAAAAGGATATTAAACACTAAGGCCTAGATTTAGAGTTCGGCGGTAAAAGGGCTGTTAACGCTCCGCGGGTTTTTTTCTGGCCGCACCATAAATTTAACTCTGGTATCGAGAGTTCAAACAAATGCTGCGTTAGGCTCCAAAAAAGGAGCGTAGAGCATTTTTACCGCAAATGCAACTCTCGATACCAGAGTTGCTTACGGACGCGGCCGGCATCAAAAACGTGCTCGTGCACGATTCTCCCATAGGAAACAATGGGGCTGTTTGAGCTGAAAAAAAACCTAACACCTGCAAAAAAGCAGCGTTCAGCTCCTAACGCAGCCCCATTGTTTCCTATGGGGAAACACCTCCTAAGTCTGCACCTAACACCCTAACATGTACCCCGAGTCTAAACACCCCTAACCTTACACTTATTAACCCCTAATCTGCCGCCCCCGCTATCGCTGACCCCTGCATTACACTTTTAACCCCTAATCTGCCGCTCCGTAAACCGCCGCCACCTACGTTATCCCTATGTACCCCTAATCTGCTGCCCTAACATCGCCGACCCCTATGTTATATTTATTAACCCCTAATCTGCCCCCCACAACGTCGCCGACACCTACCTACACTTATTAACCCCTAATCTGCCGAGCGGACCTGAGCGCTACTATAATAAAGTTATTAACCCCTAATCCGCCTCACTAACCCTATCATAAATAGTATTAACCCCTAATCTGCCCTCCCTAACATCGCCGACACCTACCTTCAATTATTAACCCCTAATCTGCCGACCGGAGCTCACCGCTATTCTAATAAATGTATTAACCCCTAAAGCTAAGTCTAACCCTAACACTAACACCCCCCTAAGTTAAATATAATTTTTATCTAACGAAATAAATTAACTCTTATTAAATAAATAATTCCTATTTAAAGCTAAATACTTACCTGTAAAATAAATCCTAATATAGCTACAATATAAATTATAATTATATTATAGCTATTTTAGGATTAATATTTATTTTACAGGCAACTTTGTAATTATTTTAACCAGGTACAATAGCTATTAAATAGTTAAGAACTATTTAATAGTTACCTAGTTAAAATAATTACAAATTTACCTGTAAAATAAATCCTAACCTAAGATATAATTAAACCTAACACTACCCTATCAATAAAATAATTAAATAAACTACCTACAATTACCTACAATTAACCTAACACTACACTATCAATAAATTAATTAAACACAATTGCTACAAATAAATAAAATTAAATAAACTATCTAAAGTACAAAAAATAAAAAAGAACTAAGTTACAGAAAATAATAAAATATTTACAAACATAAGAAAAATATTACAACAATTTTAAACTAATTACACCTACTCTAAGCCCCCTAATAAAATAACAAAGCCCCCCAAAATAAAAAATTCCCTACCCTATTCTAAAATACAAATATTACAAGCTCTTTTACCTTACCAGCCCTGAACAGGGCCCTTTGCGGGGCATGCCCCAAGAATTTCAGCTCTTTTGCCTGTAAAAAAAAACATACAATACCCCCCCCCCAACATTACAACCCACCACCCACATACCCCTAATCTAACCCAAACCCCCCTTAAATAAACCTAACACTACCCCCCTGATGATTCCTGTTCCGATCAGCCAATAGAATGCGAGCTCAATCTGATTGGCTGATTGGATCAGCCAATCGGATTGAACTATATTCTGATTGGCTGATTCCATCAGCCAATCAGAAAATTCCTACCTTAATTCCGATTGGCTGATAGAATCCTATCAGCCAATCGGAATTCGAGGGACGCCATCTTGGATGACGTCCCTTAAAGGAACCGTCATTCGTCGTCTAGTCGTCGGAAGAAGAGGATGGATCCGCGCTGGAGGTCTTCAAGATGGAGCCGGTCGTCATCGGATGGAAGAACATAGAAGATGCCGCTTGGAGAAGATGTTTGCCGGTCCGGATGTCCTCTTCTTGCCGGATAGGAGGAAGACTTTGGACCCTCTTCTGGACTTCTTCAGTGGATGTCTAGCCCCCGCTTGGGTTGGATGAAGATCTTGGAGCCAGGACGGATCGGTGAACCTGGCATGGTGAAGACAAGGTAGGAAGATCATCAGGGGGGTAGTGTTAGGTTTATTTAAGGGGGGTTTGGGTTAGATTAGGGGTATGTGGGTGGTGGGTTGTAATGTTGGGGGGGGGGTATTGTATGTTTTTTTTTACAGGCAAAAGAGCTGAAATTCTTGGGGCATGCCCCGCAAAGGGCCCTGTTCAGGGCTGGTAAGGTAAAAGAGCTTGTAATATTTGTATTTTTTGAATAGGGTAGGGAATTTTTTATTTTGGGGGGCTTTGTTATTTTATTAGGGGGCTTAGAGTAGGTGTAATTAGTTTAAAATTGTTGTAATATTTTTCTTATGTTTGTAAATATTTTATTATTTTCTGTAACTTAGTTCTTTTTTATTTTTTGTACTTTAGATAGTTTATTTAATTTTATTTATTTGTAGCAATTGTGTTTAATTAATTTATTGATAGTGTAGTGTTAGGTTAATTGTAGGTAATTGTAGGTAGTTTATTTAATTATTTTATTGATAGGGTAGTGTTAGGTTTAATTATATCTTAGGTTAGGATTTATTTTGCAGGTAAATTTGTAATTATTTTAACTAGGTAACTATTAAATAGTTCTTAACTATTTAATAGCTATTGTACCTGGTTAAAATAATTACAAAGTTGCCTGTAAAATAAATATTAATCCTAAAATAGCTATAATATAATTATAATTTATATTGTAGCTATATTAGGATTTATTTTACAGGTAAGTATTTAGCTTTAAATAGGAATTATTTATTTAATAAGAGTTAATTTATTTCGTTAGATAAAAATTATATTTAACTTAGGGGGGTGTTAGTGTTAGGGTTAGACTTAGCTTTAGGGGTTAATACATTTATTAGAATAGCGGTGAGCTCCGGTCGGCAGATTAGGGGTTAATAATTGAAGGTAGGTGTCGGCGATGTTAGGGAGGGCAGATTAGGGGTTAATACTATTTATGATAGGGTTAGTGAGGCGGATTAGGGGTTAATAACTTTATTATAGTAGCGCTCAGGTCCGCTCGGCAGATTAGGGGTTAATAAGTGTAGGTAGGTGTCGGCGACGTTGTGGGGGGCAGATTAGGGGTTAATAAATATAACATAGGGGTCGGCGATGTTAGGGGTAGCAGATTAGGGGTACATAGGGATAACGTAGGTGGCGGCGATTTGCGGTCGGAAGATTAGGGGTTAATTATTTTAAGTAGCTTGCGGCGACGTTGTGGGGGGCAAGTTAGGGGTTAATAGATATAATACAGGGGTCGGCGGTGTTAGGGGCAGCAGATTAGGGGTACATAAGTATAACGTAGGTGGCGGTCGGCAGATTAGGGGTTAAAAATTTTAATCGAGTGGCGGCGATGTGGGGGGACCTCGGTTTAGGGGTACATAGGTAGTTTATGGGTGTTAGTGTACTTTAGGGTACAGTAGTTAAGAGCTTTATAAACCGGCGTTAGCCAGAAAGCTCTTAACTCCTGCTATTTTCAGGCGGCTGGAATCTTGTCGTTAGAGCTCTAACGCTCACTGCAGAAACGACTCTAAATACCAGCGTTAGAAAGATCCCATTGAAAAGATAGGCTACGCAAATGGCGTAGGGGGATCTGCGGTATGGAAAAGTCGCGGCTGAAAAGTGAGCGTTAGACCCTTTAATCACTAACTCCAAATACCAGCGGGCGCCCAAAACCAGCGTTAGGAGCCTCTAACGCTGGTTTTGACGGCTACCGCCGAACTCTAAATCTAGGCCTAAATAAATGCTAGATAGAATGATGCATTTAACGAAAAGATTAGTCGGAAAATAACATGTAGATGTATTTTTTAAAGTTTAATTAGTTGTTTAAATGGCGAAAAATAAGTGTAAAGTTTTAGTGTCTATAAAACAATGGGAGCTGCCATATTGTAATTTAGGTTGCTTTCTCTGCTGCGGCCAATTAGGGATAGTTATAAATTGGTCACTAGAGTTTGCAGCCAATGGCCCTGTGGAATATAACAGTGTTCTGCACTTCCATTTATAACAGGAACTGAACTGTTCACAATTTCAGAATGGAATAACACGAAAAGAAAAGAAAGAAAGTATATGGTAGAGTTTTTTTATATATATATATAACTAGCTGTTGCACGCGGCTTCACTTGCGTAGATTTTGTGATTTGTAAAAAATAGTGAAAAACGCGACCACTAGCTATGACGTGTTCTCTCACGCGTGTCCCCGTTCGGGTTGCACACTCGCTGACATGAACTTTGTGTGTTTTCGTTAATTCTTTGTGTTTCTCGTACATGGGCACCAATCAGCAAAGTTTTGGGAGGGCGTCCGGCACATCAAAAATATGTTATTATTATTCTATTTATAAGTACTTTAATATTAAATTGTAATTATATATTATGGGGAATATTTATCAAGCTCCGTATGGAGCTTGATGCCTCCTGTTTCTGGCGAGCCTTTAGGCTCGCCGGAAACAGAAGTTATGAAGCAGCGGTTTAAAGACCGCTGCTCCATAACTTGTCCGTCTGCTCGGAGGCTGCAGACAGAAATAAATCCGATCGAATACGATCGGATCAATTGACACCCCCTGGTAGCGGCTGATTGGCCGCGAATCTGCAGAGGGGGGCATTGTACCAGCAGTTCACAAGAACTGCTGGTGCAATGATAAATGCTGACAGCGTATGCTGTCAGCATTTATCGATGTGGGGCGGACATGATACACTACTTTGTATCATGTCCGCTCGCACATTGATAAATATACCCCTATGTCTTAACTGTCAGATGTGAATTTTTTTTTGTGTGATATCCATATCTTGAAAACTACTGACATTAGGAGCAAGAATTTTAAATGATAATTTTTACTTTTCTAACATCTTCGGTTTTTGAGATATAGCTATCCTTATAAATCACCCCCCCCCCCCTTTTCAGCACCCTTAAGTGGATTTTCAGGAAATGGTAAAACACGTGTTTCTTTATTTTTAAAGGAGAATCTAAATACCATTTTTCACATCTGTTATATCTTTGGTTTTTGAGATATAGGTATCTTCATAAATCACCCCCACTCTTTTCACCCCCCCTTAAGTGGATTTTCGGAAAATGGTAAAACATGTTTCTTTATTTTAAAAGGAGAATGTAAATACCAATTTTCACATCTGTAACCTCTTTGGTTTTTGAGATATAGTTATCCTCATAAATCAGTCCTGGCAAATTTAGTGTCTGAGAAATTTGACAACCCTATATGGGAGCGAGACGGCACCATGCCATAACACCACATGATTGAACCCCTTAATGACAGCAGATGTATATTGTGTTTTAAAGGAGATAAAAGGTCATTATAGTGAAAAAATTACATGCTCTATTTTGTAAAAGGGGGCGGTTCTGCTGTCAGTGGGTGTTCCAGGGTAATCTCATCAACAGTGCTAAATTGTGAGCTTCTAAGTAAGTTTTTAAAAGGTTTTATACTGAATTTTTATATCAGTATCTGTTCAAATTCTTCTTTATAGTAGTGTCTATTACATGCAGTTAAATGAAAATTGGTGTATACTGCCCCTTCAATGTCCCTTTAAACAAGCAACACTGCACACATGCGTCTCTATTTGTTACCAGTAAGCTGGTGGGTGTTAAAACACTGCTCTGTGTGTTACATGTAGCAACTGGGTTAAAGTCAATGCTTTGTGTTTTACTGGGAACCTGGCAGTCATAGGGGTGTGAATGCCGCGCCGGCTGGATCCTGGAAGAAGAAGAGGTCGCCGCCTGGAAGAAGACTTCTCCGCCTGGAACAGGACCTTCTCCGCCGGTCTTCAGGACAGGTAAGGAGCACTTGGGGGTTAGACTTAGGTTTTTTAAGGGGGGTTTGGGTGGGTTAGAGTATAGTTATGTCCTGAACTGTTCGCCCACGAATGGTTCACGGCGAACTTAGCTTGTTCGCGTTCACCGCTGCGGGCGAACACATGCGATGTTCGATCTGCCCCCTATGTGTCATCATTGAGGAAACTTTGACCCTGTATGTCACAGCCTTCTGACCCATTAGAGCCAATCAGCATCAGACACTCCCTCACAGACCCTCCCAGCTTCTTGGCAGCAGCCATTTTAGACTCATAACGACCTTGCTTTGTTAGTGAGAGGACGTTTTGTTTTGCTGCTGCTGACATTATAGGGAAATAGATAGCTAGGCTAGTGTATTTAGTGTCCACTACAGTCCTGAAGGACTCATCTCATCTCTGCTGCAAGGACAGCACCCCAAAAAGCCCTTTTTAGGGCTATAACTCGAGCCGTTTTTTTTTTTTTCTTTGTATTTTTATAAGCATTTGCCTGGCTTTCAGCCTGTGTGTAAGGCTCACAGCATATGCTGTGATTACTGCCACCACTATCTGCCTAACAACATTAGTTTAAATTTAACCAACAAAAATTTGAAATTATTTTGCTAGTGTAATTTATTTTAATTTTCTATGAGGCCTGTGTCACACAGCATATACTCTGGTTCATTGCTCTGTGCCAGCCACCAGTGGTCATATCCGCTTATAACATTATTTTAAATTTTAAAAAAACTTTTAAATCATTTTGCTAGTGTAATCTAATTTCATTTTCTATCAGGCCTGTGTCTGTCAGTCTCACACAGCATATACTTCAGTTTTTTTCAGTCTTTTGGTTAATTGCTCTGTGCCAGGCAGCCACCACTCATATCTGCTTCACCTTATTTTAAATTAAAAAAAAAAATTAATTTTTTTTTGTTAGTGTAATCTAACTTAATTTTCTATTAGGCCTGTGTTTTTCTCACTTACACAGCATACTGTGTTAAATTGCTGCCCTACCTACCAGCCACGACTCATATCTGCCAGCCTGTGTGCCAGGCCCAACTAGCCAATTAGTGCCACCAATCATAGTTGTTGTAACAGTATTGAAAACATTGTAAATCATCACTTTTTTGACTGTGAATCTGCAGTCTAGTAGTGCCATTGAATTGCAGTTCCCTCCTGCCTGCCAGCCTGTGTGCCAGGCCGACTTGCCAACTAGTTACACCAATCATAGTTGTTGTAACAGTATTGTTAATCTTTAAAATTACAAATTGTTCGATTGTGAATAATCAGTTTGCTCGTGCCATTGAATTGCACTTTCCTCCTGCCTGCCAGCCTGTGTGCCAGGCCCAACTAGCCAATTAGTGCCACCAATCATATTTCTTGTAACAGTATAGAAAAAATTTAAAATCATAAGTTTTTTTTACTGCAAATCTTCAGTCTCCTAGTGCCATTGAATTGCAGTTTCCTCCTGCCTGCCAGCCTGTGTGCCAGGCCCAACTAGCTAATTAGTGCCACCAATCATAGTTGTTGTAACAGTATTGTTAATATTTAAAATGAAACATTGTTCGATTGTGAATCATCAGTTTGCTTGTGCCATTGAATTGCACTTTCCTCCTGCCTGCCAGCCTGTGTGCCAGGCCCAACTAGCCAATTAGTGCCACCAATCATAGTTGTTTTAACAGTATTGAAAAAATTGTAAATCATGACTTTTTGACTGTGAATCTGCAGTCTAGTAGGGCCATTGAATTGCAGTTCCCTCCTGCCTGCCAGCCTGTGTGCCAGGCCCAACTAGCCAATTAGTGCCACCAATCATAGTTGTTATAACAGTGCAGAAAAAATTGTAAATCATCACTTTTTTGACTGTGAATCTGCAGTCTAGTAGTGCCATTGAATTGCAGTTCCCTGCTGCCTGCCAGCCTGTGTGCCAGGCCAACTTGCCAACTAGTTACACCAATCATATTTGTTGTCACAGTATTGTTAATCTTTAAAATTACAAATTGTTCGCTTGTGAATCATCAGTTTTCTCGTGCCATTGAATTGCACTTTCCTCCTGCCTGCCAGCCTGTGTGCCAGGCCCAACTAGCCAATTAGTGCCACCAATCATATTTCTTTTAACAGTATTGAAAAAATTGTAAATCATCACTGTTTTGACTGTAAATCTGCAGTCTACTATTGCCCTTGAATTGCATTTTTCTCCTGCCTGCCAGCCTGTGTGCCAGGCCAACTTGCCAACTAGTTACACCAATCATATTTGTTGTCACAGTATTGTTAATATTTAAAATTAAAAATGGTTTAATTGTTATTCTGAATCATCAGTTTGCTTGTGCCATTGAATTGCACTTTCCTCCTGCCTGCCAGCCTGTGTGCCAGGCCCAACTAGACAATTAGTGCCACCCATCATATTTCTTTTAACAGTATTGAAAAAATTGTAAATCATCACTTTTTTTACTGTGAATCTGCAGTCTACTAGTGTCCTTGAATTGCATTTTCCTCCTGCCTGCCAGCCTGTGTGCCAGGCCGACTTGCCAACTAGTTACACCAATCATATTTGTTGTCACAGTATTGTTAATAATTAAAATTAAAACATTTTTGATTGTTATTCTGAATCATCAGTTTGCTCGTTCCATTGAATTGCACTTTCCTCCTGCCTGCCAGCCTGTGTGCCAGGCCCAACTAGCCAATTAGTGCCACCAATCATATTTCTTTTAACAGTATAGAAAAAATTACCATGGGTCCCAGACCGCGTGTCTTGTTGTTATACTTTGTCAGGGGAATCATACACGCCACATTGACCTCCACCAATAGGGGGAGTTACAGGGCTGAAAGTGCTAAGAATAGTACTACTTAAAGGTACAGTCAACCATAGAATTGTTATTGTTTTAAAAGATAGATAATCCCTTTATTACTCATTCCCCAGTTTTGCAAAACCAACACAGTTATATTAATGTACTTTTTACCTTTGTGATTACCTTGTATCTAGGAACCTTCTCCCAGCCCCCTGATCACATGACTGTGACTGTTTATTATCTATTGTCTTGCATTTAGCATTGTTTTGTGCTAGATCTTAAATAACCCCCTGTGCCTGATCACAGTGTTATCTATATGGCTAACGTGTACTTTCTGTCTCTTTGTGTTGAAAAGAGATTTAAAAAGCATGTGATAAGAGGCAGCCCTCAAAGGCTTAGAAATTAGCATATGAGCCTACCTATGTTTAGTTTAAACTAAGAATACCAAGAGAAAAAAGCAAATTTGATGATAAAAGTAAATTGGAAAGTCAATTAAAATGAAAAGTCCTATCTGAATAATGAAAGTTTAATTTATACTTGACTGTCCCTTTAACACAACCTAGTTACCATGGGTCCAAGACCTCATGTTTAATTATTATACTTTGTCAGGGTAATTATATATCTAACAAATCTATCTATTTCTCTTCTATCGATTCTATCTAACTATCAATCTATGTATATCTATCTATCCTATCTATCTATCTATCTATCTATCTATCTATCTATCTCTCTAAACTATCTTCTGTCCGGACTGTTTTGAGACAGACACTTGTGTTTTTGACAAATTTGAAGTAGGAGGACAGACCAATCATCTTCTTCCATCCCCGGTTCCAAAAATGAAGGCCATATAGACCTCCCCGATAGGGGGAGTAACAGGTTGTAGTAAACTGCTAAGAATAGTATTACTTAACACACCACGGGTCACAGACCGCATGTCTTATTGTTATACTCTGTCAGGGAAATTATATATATTTCAAATCTATTTATTTATCTATCAAATCAATCGAACTATCAAACATATCTATCAAATGTAGATTGCATCTATTGATCGATGTAATTCGTATCTATAAAATGTATATTACATATTTTGGCTAATGTAATTTGTATCTATAAAATGTATATTGCATCTTTGATTCGATAACATTCGTATCTATCAAATGTATATTGCATCTATTGATCAATGTAATTCGTATCTATCAAATGTATATTGCATCTATTGATCTATGTAAATTGTATCGATCATATGTATATTGCATCGATTGAGCTATGTAATCTATGTATCTATCTATCAAATCTATCTATCTTGTGGTTGTGCAAATGGACTGTTTGCAGTTGATTGTGGTGCGTTACACTTGGAGTTTGCTCTGTCACTGTGAAGCGGCCGTAACCCTTACACTACCTGATAGATACGACATCATAACAGATGTTTTAAAGCACGTTATTGCAAACAATTTGGGAATGTTAGGTGATTTAGGCCCTTTATGGGTTAAAAGCAGACTCTGCATAAACTATGTAATTTTCCATTGGAGTTTTGCCAGGGATCCCCCTCCAGCATGCCACAGTCCCGGTGTTAGTCCCCTTGAAACAACTTTTCCATCACTATTGTGGCCAGAAAGAGTCCTTGTATGTTTTAAAGTTCGCCTGCCTATTAAAGTCAATGGCGGTTCGCGCGGTTCGCCGGTTCGCGAACAATAGGTTTGCGACATCACCGAAATTTTTAGGTTTGCGACATCACTATTAGAGTACGGGAATGTGGGTGGTGGGTTGTAATGGGGGGGGTTGTTGTTTTTTTTACAGGTAAAAAAGCTGATTACTTTGGGGCAATGCCCCACAAAAGGCCCTTTTAAGGGCTGGTAATAGAGCTGATTACTTTTGTAATTTAGATTAGGGTAGGGACATTTTTTTTTTTGGGGGGGGGGCTTTGTTATTTTATTAGGGGGCTAAGAATAGGTGTAATTAGCTTAAAAATCTTGTAATCTTTTTTATTTTTTGTAATTTAGTGTTTGTTTGTTTTTGTAATTTAGTTTAGTGTATTTAATTGTATTTTAGTTTACATATTTGTAGTTTATTTAATTAATTTATTGATAGTGTAGGTGTATTTGTAACTTAGGTTAGGATTTATTTTACAGGTAAATTGGTAATTATTTTAGCTAGGTAGCTATTAAATAGTTATTAACTATTTAATAGCTATTGTACATAGTTAAAATAAATACCGTTACCTGTAAAATAAATATAAACCCTAAAATATCTACAATGTAATTATGAATTATATTGTAGCTATCTTAGGGTTTATTTTATAGGTAAGTATTTAGTTTTAAATAGGAATAATTTAGTTAATATTATTAATATTATTTAGATTTATTTTAATAATAATTAAGTTAGGGGTGTTAGATAGGGTTAATATAGTTAATATATATAATATAATAACTATATTAACCCTAATATAATTAGGGTTAATATAGTTAATACAGGGAGTGCAGAATTATTAGGCAAGTTGTATTTTTGAGGATTAATTTTATTATTGAACAACAACCATGTTCTCAATGAACCCAAAAAACTCATTAATATCAAAGCTGAATAGTTTTGGAAGTAGTTTTTAGTTTGTTTTTATAGCTATAGCTATTTTAGGGGGATATCTGTGTGTGCAGGTGACTATTACTGTGCATAATTATTAGGCAACTTAACAAAAAACAAATATATACCCATTTCAATTATTTATTTTTACCAGTGAAACCAATATAACATCTCAACATTCACCAATATACATTTCTAACATTCAAAAACAAAACAAAAACAAATCAGTGACCAATATAGCCACCTTTCTTTGCAAGGACACTCAAGCCTGCCATCCATGGATTCTGTCAGTGTTTTGATCTGTTCACCATCAACATTGCGTGCAGCAGCAACCGCAGCCTCCCAGAC
Source organism: Bombina bombina (assembly GCF_027579735.1). Lineage (NCBI taxonomy): Eukaryota > Metazoa > Chordata > Amphibia > Anura > Bombinatoridae > Bombina > Bombina bombina. The sequence continues at coordinate 905,773,928 of NC_069502.1, read as the reverse complement.
ACTGTTCAGAGAGGTGTACTGTTTTCCCTCCTTGTAAATCTCACATTTGATGATGGGCCACAGGTTCTCAATGGGGTTCAGATCAGGTGAACAAGGAGGCCATGTCATTAGATTTTCTTCTTTTATACCCTTTCTTGCCAGTCACGCTGTGGAGTACTTGGACGCGTGTGATGGAGCATTGTCCTGCATGAAAATCATGTTTTTCTTGAAGGATGCAGACTTCTTCCTGTACCACTGCTTGAAGAAGGTGTCTTCCAGAAACTGGCAGTAGGACTGGGAGTTGAGCTTGACTCCATCCTCAACCCGAAAAGGCCCCACAAGCTCATCTTTGATGATACCAGCCCAAACCAGTACTCCACCTCCACCTTGCTGGCATCTGAGTCGGACTGGAGCTCTCTGCCCTTTACCAATCCAGCCACGGGCCCATCCATCTGGCCCATCAAGACTCACTCTCATTTCATCAGTCCATAAAACCTTAGAAAAATCAGTCTTGAGATATTTCTTGGCCCAGTCTTGACGTTTCAGCTTGTGTGTCTTGTTCAGTGGTGGTCGTCTTTCAGCCTTTCTTACCTTGGCCATGTCTCTGAATATTGCACACCTTGTGCTTTTGGGCACTCCAGTGATGTTGCAGCTCTGAAATATGGCCAAACTGGTGGCAAGTGGCATCTTGGCAGCTGCACGCTTGACTTTACTCAGTTCATGGGCAGTTATTTTGCGCCTTGGTTTTTCCACACGCTTCTTGCGACCCTGTTGACTATTTTGAATGAAACGCTTGATTGTTCGATGATCACGCTTCAGAAGCTTTGCAATTTTAAGAGTGCTGCATTCCTCTGCAAGATTTCTCACTATTTTTGACTTTTCTGAGCCTGTCAAGTCCTTCTTTTGACCCATTTTGGCAAAGGATAGGAAGTTGCCTAATAATTATGCACACCTGATATAGGGTGTTGATGTCATTAGACCACACCCCTTCTCATTACAGAGATGCACATCACCTAATATGCTTAATTGGTAGTAGGCTTTCGAGCCTATACAGCTTGGAGTAAGACAACATGCATAAAGAGGATGATGTGGTCAAAATACTCATTTGCCTAATAATTCTGCACTCCCTGTATAGGTGGCAGCGGTGTAGGGGGGTCAGATTAGGGGTTAATATATTTAATATAGGTGGCGGCGGTGTAGGGGGATTTGATTACATTACAGGCAAAAGAGCTGATTACTTTGTGACAATGCCCCGCAAAAAGCCCTTTTAAGGGATGGTAAAAGAGCTGGTTACTTTGGGGCAATGCCCTGCAAAAGGCCCTTTTAAGAGCTGGTAATAGAGCTGGTTACTTTGGGGCAATGCCACGCAAAAGGCCCTTTTCAGGGCTATATGTAGGGTTAGACTTAGGTTTAGTGGTAGGGAATTTAAGTAAATTTAGTAAATTTAATATAGGTGGCGGCGGTATAGGGGGATTAGATTAGGGGTTAATAAATTTAATATAGGTGGCGGCGGTGTAGGGGGATTAGATTAGGGGGTAATATATTTAATATAGGTGGCGGTGGTGTAGGGGGATTAGATTAGGGGGTAATACATTTATTATAGGTGGCGGTGGTGTAGGGGGATTTAGATTACAGGCAAAAGAGCTGATTACTTTGTGACAATGCCCCGCAAAAGGCCCTTTTAAGGGCTGGTAAAAGAGCTGGTTACTTTGGGACAATGCCCCTCAAAAGGCCCTTTTAAGGGCTGGTAATAGAGCTGGTTACTTTGGGGCAATGCCACGCAAAAGCCCTTTTCAGGGCTATTTTTCATTTAGTTTAGGGTAGGGACATTTTAGTATTTTGGGGGGTAATAAATTTAATACATTTAATATAGGTGGCGGCGGTGTAGGGGGCTCACATTAGGGGGTAATAATTTTAATATAGATGGTGGCGGTGTAGGGGGATTACATTAGGGGTTAATAATTTTAATGTAGGTGGCGGCGGTGTAGGGGGCTCACATTAGGGGGTTAGACATTTAATGTAGGTGGCGGCGTGGGTCCGGGAGCGGCGGTTTAGGGGTTAAACACTTTATTAGGGATTGCGGCGGGGGATCGCGGTTGACAGGTAGATAGACATTGCGCATGCGTTAGGTGTTAGGTTTTATTTTGCAGTTCGCGGTTGACAGGCAGATAGACATTGCGCATGCATTAGGTGTTAGGTTTTATTTTGCAGCTAGTTTAGGGAGTTACGGGGCTTCAATACACAGCGTAAGGTTTTCTACGCCTGCAATTTGTGGCGAGGTGAAAATGGAGTAAGATTTCTCCATTTTCGCCACGTAAATCCTGCGCTGGTTTGGTATACCTGTCTATGGGCCAAAAAACTATGGCCGAAGGCAGAAATATACGAGCGTAACTTCTATGTTACGCCGTATATGTGATTATTAAATAGGGTTATTATGAGTGTAACTGTACTTTTAAATCTATTTTTAATGTGTTTTGTGACACTTTTTTGTTTTGCGAAACGGTTAACCAGAGCTCTGAGGTCGCACTATCCCACATGCGTTAAACTCATTTGCGCTTAAACAATCGCATTTACTTTAAGCTTGTAATCCGAGCGCTACATCCGATGTGCGCAAACAGCCGCAATAAACCCCTTATCACTCGTAACGGTTAGCGCGCCGCTCATAATCTGGCTCACAGATAGCTGGAAATTGTTTAGCAACTTTGTATGGAGATTTTACTTATATATTTTATTTGTTAATTGTGATATGGGAATTGATTTTGTACAATAAATGGCTTTTGAGGAAGAGTGCAGCTTTGGGTCATAGTTTGGCATATACATACAGTTTATATACCCTTTTCTTTGTTTACCTTTGTATTAAATTGGAAAGTTGTTTAAAATGTTATGCTCTAGTCCATACCTAAAATATCTTTTGGAAGACTGTGGCACAGGAACACTTGTAAATTATGCTTGTTTATTTTATACATATTTTAAATTAAACTTACTTTGTACTTGCCGTCTGGAGGAAGCGCACAGTATCATTTAAAATATGCACAAGTTAAACATGTATGGTTAACCCCTTTGCTACCGGGAATTTCAGAAAAGAACTTGCCCAAAATAACGGAATTTTTTTAGCATTTTTGCAATCACTCCATTTAAACAGAAAGAGAGCCTTGTTTTTTTTTATTTACCTGTAAAAACTTTTTTTTTTAATAAGTAGACAAATCAAGATATTGATCTAGGCCCATTTTGGTATATTTCATGCCACAATTTTACAGACAAATGGGATCAATAAAACAAATTCGGCTAGATTACGAGTTTTGCGTTATGAGTGAAATAGCCTCATAACGCTGCTTTTTCACTACCGCTGATATTACGAGTCTTGCAGGTATAGCTGTACCGCACACTTTTTGGCTATAATGCAACGTAACTACCGCACCTTTCAAAAAGTCCTTTTTCAATGGGACTCCTATAGCACCGGTATTACAAGTTTTGCCTGGGAGGCCAAAAAGTGAGCGGTACACCCTATACCGTCAAGATTCGTACCGCCATCTAAAGTCAGTAGTTATGAGTTTTACGTTACAAATCTGTAGCATAAAACTCATAGCTAAAGTGTTACAAAGTACACTAACACCCATAAATTACCTATTTACCCCTAAACCGAGGCCATCCTTGCATCGCAAACACTATAGTAAAATGATTAACCCCTAATCTGCTGCTCCGGACATCGCCGCCACAATAATAAACATATTAACCCCTAAACCGCCACACTCCCGCATCACAAACACTAGTTAAATATTATTAACCCCTAATCTGTCGCCCTCAACGTCACCTACATTACAGTTATTAACCCCTAATCTGTCGCCCTTAACGTCACCGTCACCTACATTACAGTTATTAACCCCTAATCTGCTGCCCCCAACTTCGCCACCACCACTATACTAAAGTTTTTAACCCCTAAACCTAAGTCTAACTCTAACACCCCTAACTTTAATATAATTAAAATAAATCTAAATAAAAATTACTATCATTAACTAAATAATTCCTATTTAAAACTAAATACTTACCTGTAAAATAAACCCTAAGCTAGCTACAATATAACTAATAGTTACATTGTAGCTAGCTTAGGTTTTATTTTTATTTCACAGCTAAGTTTGTATTTATTTTAACTAGGTAGACTAGTTGGTAAATAGTTATTAACTATTTACTAGCTACCTAGTTAAAATAAATACAAATTTACCTGTAAAATAAAACCTAACCTGTCTTACACCTCCGGTCTTCAAAAACTGTAAGTGGATCTTTGGGGGTTAGTGCTAGGTTTTTTTAAGGGTTTATTGGGTGGGTTTTATTTTTAGCTTAGGGTTTTGGGCAGCGAAAAAGAGCTAAATGCACTTTTAAGGGCAATGCCCATCCAAATGCCCTTTTCATGGCAATGGGGAGCTTAGGTTTTTTTAGATAGGATTTTATTTGGGGGGTTTGGTTGTGTGGGTGGTGGGTTTTACTGTTGGGGGGTTGTTTGTATTTTGTTTTACAGGTAAAAGAGCTGATTTCTTTGGGGTAATGCCCCGCAAAAGGCCATTTTAAGGGCTATTGGCAGTTTAGTTTAGACTAGGGTTTTTTTTATTTTGGGGGGGGGGCTTTTTTATTTTGATAAGGCTATTAGATTAGGTGTAATTAGTTTAAATATTTGATCATTTCTTTTTTATTTTGTGTAATTTAGTGTTTATTTTTTTTGTAATTTAGTTAATTGTATTTAATTAATGTAATTTATTTAATTGTAGTGCAATGTTAGATGTTAGTGTAACTCAGGTTAGATTTTATGTTACAGGTAAATTTGTATTTATTTTAACTAGGTAGTTAGTAAATAATTAAGAACTATTTACTAACTAGTCTACCTAGTTAAAATAAATACAAACTTAGCTGTGAAATAAAAATAAAACCTAAGATAGCTGCAATATAACTATTAGTTATATTGTAGCTAGCTTAGGGTTTATCTTATAGGTAAGTATTTACTTTTAAATAGGAATTAGTTAGGTAATGATAGTAATTTTTATTTATATTTATTTTAATTATATTAAAGTTAGGGTTAGGGTTAGACGTAGGGTTAGGTTTAGGGGTTTATATATTTTTTTAGTATTAGTGATGTGGGAGGCCAGAGGTTTAGGGGTTAATAACTTTAGTATAGTGGCGGCGGAGACGTTGGGGGCAGCAGATTAGGGGTTAATAAATGTAGGTAGGTGGCGGCGATGTCAGGGGCGGCAGATTAGGGGTTAATAAGTGTAGGTAGGTGGCGGCAATGTCGGGGGCAGCATATTAGGGGTTAATAAGTGTAGGTAGGTGGCGGTGATGTTGGGGGCAGCAGATTAGTGGTTAATAAGTGTAGGTAGATGGCAGCGATGTCGGGGATGGCAGATTAGGGTTTAATAAGTGTAGGTAGGTGTCGGCGATGTCGGGGATGGAAGATTAGGGGTGTTTAGACACGGGGTTTATATTAGAGTGTTAGGTGTAAACATACATTTTCTTTCCCCATAGGAACAATGGGACTGCGTTACGGAGTTTTACGCTCCTTTATTGCAGGTGTTAGGCTTTTTTTAGCTGGCTCTTCCCATTGATGTCTATGGGGAAATCGTGAACAAGCACGAAAAACCAGCTCAAAGCAACGCTGGTATTTGTGTGCGGTATGGAGGTCAACGCTGCCATATTGCCCGCTAACCCCGGGTTTTTGCAAACCTGTAATAGCAGCACTATAGGGAGGTGAGCGGTGACAATAACTTGCAAGTTAGCACTGAGCCGTTCATAACGCAAAACTCGTAATCTGGCCGATTGTTAACTTTGAATCTCTCACTGAAATTATTTACATACCGCTTGTGCAATTATGACACAAATTATTGTAAAAGCTTCTCTGGGATCCCCTTTGTTTAGAAATAACAGAATACATGGCTATGTCATTGTTTTTTTGGTAATTAGAATGCAGTTTATTGCAGCTGTGCAATACACTTCTATTATTCCTGCCAGTGAAGGGTTTAATCTGGTAGTTTGTAAGGTTAATTTTACCTTTAGTGTAGATCAGTGGTTTTCAAAGTGTGAGGCGGGCCTCCCTAGTGGGGCTCTAGAACATATAAGGTGAGGCAGACGCGTATTTAGGTTTTGTGCTGCCCTAGGTACTCACAATTCTGCTCCCCTCCACAAAAAAAAAAGGTTCTAGGCCTGTTTTCCCGTTAATATTTTTTTGGGTCAGTGTGTAAAACGTTGGGAAAGAAATAAGAGAGGGAGTTTAGGGAGGGAGGGAGTTGAGGGAGGAAGGGAGGGAGAAAGGGAAAGAAGGGAGAGAGGAAGGGAGGGAAAGAAGAATACACTTTGAAACAATCACTGCCCTTCACATGCAACAACATACTTTAATTACCATTATTCAAGTAAAGAAACTTTTTAAGTGTTCATTTACTATTTACTCTGTGGGTTCATGAATGCAGAGAAAGCTAGCTATTAGTAGCTAACATACATTAGCGCTGAGAGTTTATGATTAGACATCACAAGCTGATCTAAGCAGTGCACAGACACATCCAGTCTGTTAGTTACTAAGACCTGCAATAAGCATGGCGCTCACAGACCCACCACAGCTGACAAGGGGAGGCAGCATATCGGTACAAGGTCTTCTCCTCCAGCCTCACCTTGTAAGCATATCGCCAGTCAAGTTTCTCACCAATATAGCTTCCACTGCAAAAATGCCATTGGCTTTAAATGAAGCAACGGTTTAAAGGAGCACTGCCTGTGAAGAGCGACCTTATTAAGCGCATGTGCCTTGTTTTCTCAGTAACAGCCTGCACTTTATCGCTTACTGTACTGTGTGCTGGCTTTTAGAGAGTATAAGGCAGATGTGCTGCCCCTCCCAAATCTGCTGCCCCAGGCATTGGCCTTATTGGCCTAGGCCATAATACACCCCTGAGGGGAGGCCCAGGAGCAGTGACACTTTGCACTATCGTATGAAAATCACAAGAAACAGCTGACTTTGGCAAAATATAAAACATTTTTTTAAGAGCCAACAATGACACTTGCCAGGTCATGGTAGAATAACACAAAGGGCCGGTTGTAGGTGGTAGAAAAACACTGAGGTCAAAATCATTCAGAAACCGCATTGAGTTGTCTTGATCTATAACTTGCATTTAACACAGAGGTAACAAAGTGCAAATTAAAAAACTATTGAGAACTATGTGTAAACCCTGGATCAGATGTAAATTCCCCAAATTAAAACTTAAAGATAGATACTACAATTTTATTTAAAAAATAAATAAAATAAAGTAACATCTATTATGGGGTGCACAGTTTTGTAAATTTCATTAAAGGGGAGGCCCACTGCCTAAGACTTTGAAAACCCCTGGTGTAGAGATGACGATCATACGAATCAGCAGCTAGTTGCTGCACCTAATCTTACCTAGGTATACTTTGCAACAAAGGATATCAAGAGAAGAAAACAAATTTGATAAAATTGGAAAGTTGTTTAAAATTGCATGCTCTGTCTTTGCAATGTATTTTTGATGTGTTTTGTGACACTTTTTTGTTTTGCAAAACAGTTAGCCAGAGCTCTGAGGACACGCTAACCCAGCGAGTTAACTTCAATTGCACTTGGGTTATTGCGTTTACCTTATACATATAATACAAGTGGAAAACCCGACTCACGCAAACACCCACGATAAACCCCTTATCCCTCGCGCTTAACTGTTAGCGCTCCACTTGTAGTCTGGCCTATAATTTTTTGATTGTTCACTACTACTAACATGTGACTGGATTTGCTCAAAGTGTACCTTATTGAGAACTACTTGTTTGAGAAATTGGTTTCCTAAATTCCTCTGATTGGTCGCCCTAGACATGTGATTCTTAGAAAAATTCACATTGGTAGTTAATCAATATTTTAAAAAGTACCTGATAGATAACTTTAAGTATAGAATAACACTATTTTTTGGTTGGACAGTTTAAATCTTAGATAGATGTTGACTGGGTAAACTAAAAACATAATTTATGTAAGAACTTACCTGATAAATTAATTTATTTCATATTGGCAAGAGTCCATGAGCTAGTGACGTATGGGATATACAATCCTACCAGGAGGGGCAAAGTTTCCAAAACCTCAAAATGCCTATAAATACACCACACTCACAATTCAGTTTAATGAATAGCCAAGTAGTGGGGTGATAAAATAAGGAGTAAAAAGCATACAAAAAGAGGAACTGGAAATATAATTGTGCTTTTATACAAAGATCATAACCACCAAAAAAAGTGTGGGCCTCATGGACTATATATGAAAGAAATTAATTTATCAGGTAAGTTCTTACATAAATTATGTTTTCTTTCATGTAATTAGCAAGAGTCCATGAGCTAGTGGTGTATGGGATAGAAACACCCAAGATGTGGAAGACCACAGAAGAGTCACTAGAAAGGGAGGGATAAAATAAAAAAAAGCTATTTCCACTGAAAAAATTAAATCCACAGAAAAATAAGTCTTTCTCATAAATTTCACATAAATTTCAAAGAAAAAACTTAAATCATAAGCAGAAGAATCAAACTGACATAGCTGCCTGAAGAACCTTTCTACCAAAGACTGCTTCAGAAGAAGCAAATTACATCAAAATGGTAAAATTTAGTAAATGTATGCAAAGAAGACCAAACAACATCCAAAGAATGTAAAGATCTTTCAAGATGACACAAGGAAGGAACAACAATTTCCCTACTAATGTTGTTAGAATTCACAACTTTAGGAAGAATTTTAAACGAAGTCCGCAAAACAGCCTTATTTTGATGGAAAATCAGAAAAGGAGACTCACAAGAGAGAGCAGACAATTCAGAAACTCTTCTAGCTGAAGAGATAGCCAAAAGAAACAACATTTTCCAAGAAATTAGTTTAATATCCAAAGAATGCATAGGCTCAAAAGGAGGAGCCTGCAAAGCCTTCAAAACCAAATTAAGACTCCAAGGAGGAGAGATTGATTTAATAACAGGCTTGATATGAACCAGAGCCTGAATATCAGGAAGTTTAGCAATCTTTCTATGAAATAAAACAGAAAGAGCAGAGATCCTTCACTTCAAAGTACTTGCAGACAAACCTTTATCAAAACCATCCTGAAGAAACTGTAAAACTCTAGGAATTCCAAAAGAATGCCAAGAGAACTTATGAAAAGAGCACCATGAAATATAGGTTTTCCAAACGCAATAATAAATCTTCCTAGAAACAGACTTAAGAGCCTGTAGCATAGTATTAATCACTGAGTCAGAGAAACCTCTATGACTAAGCACTAAGCGTTCAATTTCCATACCTTTTAAATTTAGCGATTTGAGATCCTGATGGAAAAATCGGCCCTTGAGATAGAAGGTCTGGCCTTAAAGGAAGTTGCCAAGGTTGGTAACTGGACATCCGAACAAGATCCGCATACCAAAACCTGTGAGGCCATGCTGGTGCTATCAGAAACGCATGTGATTGTTACATTATGATCTTGGAGATCACCCTTGGAAGAAGAACCAGAGGCGGAAAAATGTAAGCAGGTTGGTAAAACCAAGGAACTGCTAACGTATCCACCATCTCCGCCTGAGGATCCCTGGACCTGGAAAGGAACCTGGGAAGCTTCTTGTTTAGATGGGAAGCCATCAGATCTATTTCGGGAAGACACCACATCTGTACAATCTGACAAAATACATCTGGATGAAGAGACCACTCCCCTGGATATAAAGACTGACGACTGAGATAATCCGCGTCCCAATTGTCTACACCTGGGATATGTATCGCAGAAATTAGACAGGAGTTGGATTCCGCCAAAGAAAGTATCAGAGATACTTCTTTTATCCCTAAAGGACTGCGAGTCCCACCCTGATGATTGATATATGCCACAGTTGTGATATTGTCTGTCTGAAAACAAATGAATGATTCTCTCTTTAATAGAGGCCAAGCCTGAAGAGCCCTGAAAATAGCACAGAGTTTTAAAATATTGATTGGTAACCTCGCCTCTTGAGAATTATAAACTCCTTGTGCTGTCAGAAACCCTCAAACAACTCCCCAACCTGTGAGACTTGCATCTGTTGAACTCACAGTCCAGGAAGGACGAACAAAAGAGGCCCCTTGAATAATCCGATGATGGTTTAACCACCAAATCAGAGAGAGTTGAGTGTTGGGATCTAAGGATATCAATTGTGATATCTGAGTATAATCCCTGCACCATTGATTCAGCATGCAAAGCTGAAGAGGTCTCATATGAAAACGAGCAAAGGGGATCTGGTCCGATGCTGCAGTCATGAGACCTAAAACTTCCATGCACATAGCCACTGAAGGGAATGATTGAGACTGAAGGTTTTGACAGGCAGAAACCAATTCCATTCATCTCTTGTCTGTTAAAGAGTCATGGACACTGAATCTATCTGGAAACCTAAAAAGGTGACCCTTGTCTTTGGTAAATTGATCCTCCAACTATGTCTTTGAAGAAACACAAGTTGATTTGTGTGAGATTTTGCTAAATGAAAAGATTGAGCCAGTACCAAGATATCATCCAAATAAGGAAATACCACAATACCCTGCTCTCTAATTACAGATAGAAGGGCACCTAGAACCTTCAAAAAGATTCTTGGAGCTGTCGCTAGGCCAAATTGAAGAGCGACAAATTGGTAATGCTTGTCTAGAAAAGAGAATCTCAGAAACCGATAGTGGTCTGGATGTATTCGGAATGTGAAGATATGCATCCTGTAAGTCTATTGAGGAAATGTAATGACCTTGCTGAACAAAAGGCAGAATAGTCCTTATAGTCACCATCTTGAAAGTTGGGACACTTACAAATTGATTCAAAAACTTCAGATCCAGAACTGGTCTGAATGAATTTTTCTTCTTCTGGACAATGAATAGATTTGAATTAAAACCCAGACCCTGTTCCAGAAGTAGAACTGGTACAATTAGGGGAAAAAGATTTAAAGGAAAAGAGCGCTCAACTGAGCTAATACCTCTTGGACAACAATAAATTGTTATGTTACACAATATGTATTTATAAAAATAGAAGATAAATGAATAGGTAATATATATGGCTTTTATTAAATAATGTATGCATATAAATGTATGTACTATTAATGTTTAAAGATAAGAGTTACACAGATATAATAAGTGCTAACAATATATACATATGTTGCTAGCAAATAAGTACGATTATAGAGATAGGTTGGCCAACCTTTAAAATTCTGAATTCTTAATCAGTACTACTTCGCTTAAAATGAAAATCTAAAATCTAAAACTAGAAAATTCTTACTTTGTCAGTTTTAGCAACTTCTGCGGGCTTCAGATCCCCCTAAATCTTAGTTCTTTTTTCGTTTCAAAGATACCTCTAGGTTATATCTTTTGCAGGTAGAAGGCTTCCGCAATCTTTTTTCTCTTTATTCTGTTAGTTTTTTTATGAATGTTTAACTGAGGATAAGCTAAATACCACTTTATACCATTGTTTTAGACCTGTTTTTGCTCTTTAGCTTTTAGTTTTTTAGCGTGTTAGCTTGTTAGCTTGAAGTCGATGCTAGATATATATGGAATTTTCTAGTTTTAGATTTTAATTTTAAGCTAAGTAGTACTGCTTAAGAATTCTGAATTTTAAAGGTTGGCCAACCTATCTCTATCATCGTACTTATTTGCTAGCAACACATGCATATATTGTTAGCACTTATTATATCTGTGTAACTCTTATCTTTATACATTAATAGTACATACGCTTATATGCTAAAACTATTTAATTAAAGCCATTTATATTACCTATTCATTTATCTCCTATGTTTATAAATACATATTGTGTAACATAACAATTTATTGTTCTCCAAGAGGTATTAGCTCAGTTGAGCGCTCTTTTCCTTTAAATATTTTTCCCCTAAAATACCCCCTCAGGAAGCATAGAGGAAGCTTCCGTTAGTGAAAAGAGCTTATATCCATTAGTGCAGAAACTATAGACCACATATGTACGAAAATACCCCTGAAAGCTCCAGATCTGAAACACACCTCAGAAAGGCCTGAGCTGTCACAGGATTTGATGGAACTTGAGAGAGAAAAAAATCTTCTCACAGGAGGTCTTATTCTGAAACCTTTTTGATACCCCTGAGAAACAATATTCTGAATCCAATGATTCTGAACGGAACCTGCCCAAATGTTTTGAAATAATTTCAATCTGCCCCCCACCAGTAGAATTTAATTTAGGGCCGCACCTTCATGCAGTCTTGAGGGCTGGCTTTGGCTTTTTATAAGGCTTGGATTTATTCCAACTCGAAGATGGCTTCCAGTTGGAGCCAGAGTTCTTAGGGTAAGGAGTATTTTTTTGTTCTCTATTCTGACGAAAGGAACAAAACCGATTAGAAGCTTTAGATTTTCCCTTAGACTTTTTATGTTGGGGTAAAAAACTCCCTTCCCTCCAGTAGTAGTGGAAATAATAGAATCCAATTGGGAAACAAATAAATTATTTAACCTGGAATGATAGAGATAGAAACCTAGTTTTAGATACCATATCAGCATTCCATGATTTGATCCATAAAGCTCTTCTAGCTAAAATAGCCAAAGACATAGATTTAACATCAATCTTGATGATATCAAAAATAGCATCACAGATAAAATGATTAGCATGTTGAAGCAAACGAAAAATGCTATGCAAATCAGAATCTTTTTCCCGTTGTGCTAAGTTATCCAACCAAAAAGTTGATACAGCCGCAACATCAGCCATAGAAATGGCAGGTCTGAGAATATAGCCAGAATGTAAATAAGCTTTCCTTAGATAAGATTCAATTTTCCTATCTAAAGGATCCTTAAAAGAAGTACTATCTTCCATAGGAATAGTAGTACGTTTAGCAAGAGTAGAAATAGCCCCATAAACCTTAGGGACTTGTTCCCAAAACTCTAATTTAGTCACTGGCAAAGGATACAACTTTTTAAGCCTTGAAGAAGGAACAAAAGAAGTACTAAGCTTAGACCATTCCTTAGCAATCACATCAGAAATAGCATCAGGAACACGAAAAACCTCAGGAGTAGTCACAGGAGGTTTATAGACAGAATTTAAACTTTTACTGGATTTATTATCAAGAGGACCAGACTCCTCAATATCCAAAGTTATCAACACTTCTTTTAACAAGGAACGAATATATACTCAATCTTAAAAATATAAGATGATTTATCAGTGTCAATGTCTGATGTAGGATCTTCTGAATTAGAGAGATCCTCATCAGAGGTGGATATATCAGTATGTTGTTGGTCATTACAAATTTCACCAGTAGTATGAGAAGTTTTAAAAGACCTTTTACATGTATTTGAAGGCGGAATAGCAGACATAGCCTTCTCTATCGCATCAGCAATATCATTTTTCATATCAACAGGGATATCATGTACTTTAGATGTTGAAGGAACACCAGATACTGTACTATCACTAATAGAAAAGCTTATCATGACAACTGTTACATACTACAGCTGGAGATATAGGCCTCTATTTATCAAGCTGTCAACCACAAATACGCTGGAATTCCGCAGCGTATTTGTGGCGAGCCTGATTCACCTTAGTTATCAAACCCTACAGACCGGCAAAAGTAGAATTTAGTGACGTAACTTACGATCCACTGGACTCAGATCAATGCTTACATCACTACCGATGTTCCGAACGCAAGTTCGGCACAATCTGACTACTTTTGTAAGTTATCAAATTCCTACCAGGTGTGCTCGGCACTTTTCTGGCCCAGCGTACCTGGTTTTCAATCCGCCGCCCTGGAGGATACCTTAGGAATCAATGGGAGTCTGAAAGCAGCGAAAGCTCATGTTCGCTGCTGCCCGATATCCCATTGATTTCTATGGGAAATGTCTACACCTACCACCCTAACATGTACCCCGAGTCTTAAGACCCCTAATCTGCCCCCCCTACACTGCCGCAACTAAATAAAGTGTTTAACCCCTAAACTGCCACTCCCGGAGCCCACCGTCACCTACATTATACTTATTAACCCCTAATCTGCCCCCCCCTATACCGCCGCCACTCTAATAAATGTATTAACCCCTAAACCACCTCTCCCGGAGCCCACCAACTCTAATAAAGTGTTTAACCTCTAATCTGCTGCCCCCTACACCGCCGCCACATACATTATATTTATTAACCCCTAATCTGCCCCCCTACACCGCCGCCACCTACCTACATTTATTAACCCTTAATCTGTCGCCCCCAATGTCGCCGACACTATATTGCATTTTTTAACCCCTAAACCTAAGTCTAACCCTAACCCTAACACCCCCTAACTTAAATATAATTTAAATAAATCTAAATAAAATTACTACAATTAACTAAATAATTCCTATTTAAAACTAAATACTTACCTATAAAATAAACCCTAAGCTAGATACAATATAACTAACAGTTACATTGTAGCTAGCTTAGGATTTATTTTTATTTTACAGGCATTTTTGTATTTATTTTAACTAGGTACAATAGCTATTAAATAGTTATTAACTACAGGTGGCCCTCGTTTTACAATGGTTCAATTTACACCGTTTCAGAATAACAACCTTTTTTTCCAGTCATGTGACTGCTATTGAAAAGCATTGAGAAGCAGTGCATTTATTAAAATAGCCAGTAGGTGGAGCTGTCCGCTTGTTTTGCAGCAAAGCCAAGCAAGCTAAAATTAATCAGTTTAAACAGACCTGAGCTATCTAGCAGATTTCAAAGGAACAAGATCTTCCTGTCTATAAATCAGTCCAGATTGGAATGCATAGAAAGAACTGTTTGCTAAAAAATGCAAGTGAAGTCTGTGTTGTGTGATTATTTTATTAGGTTTATAATGCTGTTTAGCAAATGTTTTTGTTCATTTAACTTAGTTTAATTATATAATCTGTGTTGTGTGATTATTTTATTAGGTTTATAATGCTGCTTAGCATTTAAAGTCTTCATTTCAAAGCTTTAAAAATAATGTATTAGGTGTTACTTATGACAATTTTGAGAGGGGCCTGGAACCTATCTCCCTCCCTTCCCATTGACTTACATTATAAACTAGGATTCAATTTACAACGGTTTCGATTTACAACCATTCCTTCTGGAACCTAACCCCGGCGTAAACTGAGGGCTACCTGTATTTAATAACTTCCTAGTTAAAATAAATACAAATATACCTGTAAAATAAAACCTAACCTAAGTTACAATTACACCTAATACTACACTATAATTAAATAAATTCCCTAAACTAAATACAATTAAATACAATTAAAAACAATTATCTAAATTACAAAAACAAACAAACACTAAATTACAGAAAATAATAAAATAATACATTTTTTTAAACTAATTACACCTAATCTAATCCCTGATTGGAACAGCCAATAGAATGCAAGCTCAATCCTATTGGCTGATTGGATCAGCCAATAGGATTGAACTTCAATCCTATTTGTTGATTGCATCAGCCAATATGATTTTTCCTCCCTTAATTCTGATTGGCTGATAGAATTCTATCAGCCAATCAGAATTCAAGGGACGCCATGCTGGATGATGTCACTTAAAGGTACCTTCATTCAGTCGTCGGATGTCGTTGGAACAGGATGCTCCGCGTCGGATGTCTTGAAGATGGAGCCGCTCCACGCCGGATGGATGAAGATAGAAGATGCTGTCTGGATGAAGACTTCTGCCCGTCTGGAGGACCTCTTCTGGCCGGCTTGGATGAAGACTTCTGCCCGTCTGGAGGACCACTTCGCCCGGCTTCGTGGAGGACTTTGGCCCGGCTGGGTGAAGACGTCTCAAGGTAGGGTGATCTTCATGGGGTTAGTGTTAGGTTTTTTTAAGGGGGGATTGGGTGGGTTTTAGAGTAGGCTTGGGTGTGTGGGTGGTGGGTTTTAATGTTGGTGGGGGGGTATTGTACTTTTTTTTACAGGTAAAAGAGCTGATTACTTTTGGGTAATGCCCCGCAAAAGGCCCTTTTAAGGGCTATTCGTAATTTAGTATAGGGTAGGGCTTTTTATTATTTTGGGGGGCTTTTTTATTTTATTAGGGGGATTAGATTAGGTCTAATTAGTTTAAAAAATCTTGTAATAATTTTATTATTTTCTGTAATTTAGTGTTTGTTTTTTGTACTTTAGATAATTTTATTTAATTGTAGTTAATTGTAGTTAATGTAGGTAATTAATTTAATGATAGTGTAGTGTTAGGTGTAATTGTAACTTAGGTTAAGTTTTATTTTACAGGTACTTTTGTATTTATTTTAGCTAGGTAGTTATTAAATAATAAAGTTAATAACTATTTAGTAACTATTCTACCTAGTTAAAATAAATACAAAGTTGCCTGTAAAATAAAAATAAAGCCTAAGCTAGCTACAATGTAACTATTATTTTATAGGTAAGTTTTAGTTTTAAATAGGAATAATTTATTTAGATTTAGTTAAATTATATTTAAGTTAGGGGGTGTTAGGGTTAGTATTAGACTTAGGTTTAGGGGTTAAAACATTTAATATAGTGGCGACGGTGTAGGAGGGGGCAGATTAGAGGTTAATAAATATAATGTAGGTGGCGGTGGGCATCCGGGAACGGCGGTTTAGGGGTTAAACACTGTATTTAGATGTGGCGGGGTCCGGGAGCTGCAGGATAGGGGCTAATAACTTTATGTAGGTGGCGGCGGTATAGGGGTCGAAGATTAGGGGTTAATATGTATAATGTAGGTGGCGGTGGGCTCAGGGAGCGGCGGTTTAAGGGTTAAACATTTATTAGATTTGCGGTGGGCTCAGGGAGCGTTTAGGGGTTAATAACTTTATTTAGGTGCAGCGGGGTCTGGGAGCGGCGGTATAGGGGGTAAACAGTATAGTACAGTGTGGGTGTTTAGTGACTGGGTACCAAGAAAGCTGTAAAAAAGCCGAAGAGCAGCAAGATCGATGACTGTTAGTTACCAAAATTCCGCTGCTCATCGCACCATACTTGGTGCGTGGCTTTTTAACAGCTTTTTTTATAATTTTGGAGAGCGTATTCAGGTCCGGGCCGCAATGTTAGGCGATCTTAGGCGAGCGTATTGGTGCCGTTGAATGCTAGAAAGTCGACGGCTTGATAAATAGAGGCCATAATCTCCACTAGCTTACAACAGATACACTTAGCTTTGGTAGAACTGTGTTCAGGCAGCATGGTTCCTACAGCAGCTTCTGAGACAGGATCAGACTGGGACATCTTGTAAAATGTAAAAGAAAATATAACATTTAAACAAAAATATCTTATTTCCACAAATAGCAGTTTCAGGAATGGGAAAAAATGCAAATGCTAAAATTGACAAAAAAGCAAAATAGCATAGCCCTCTGAGCATAAAGAAGGCAAGGAGCATATAGGAAGTGAGGTAACATAAACTAAATTTTTTGGAGCCAAGTATGATGCACGACGCAAAAGGAAGTTGAATTTTTTTTTGCCGCCAACAAACATCCAGAAATGACACAACTCGTGTCATAACAAACATAACAAACATAGACGCACATTCGCACCAAAAAATTATTGCGCCAAGAATGACCCAATAAATAACAGCACTTTGCGCCCTTGCAAGCCTAATTGCCCGCAAGTTTTTCAAAAGAAAAAACAAGTCAAATTGGAAAAAGGACTATACCCCAGGTAAGACAAACTTCCTAAAACATGATTCCCATAATGAAACTGCCAGAATCCAAAGGGAAATACACATATACCTGACTCATGGCATATATAAGTAAAATACATATATTTAAAACTTTATAATAATACATAAAGCGCCAAACCATAGCTGAGAGTGTCTTAAATAATGATACATACTTACTGAAAGACACCCATCCACAGATAGCAGATAGCCAAACCAGTACTGAAAACTATCAGCAAAGGTAATGGTATATAAGAGTATATAGTCGATCTGAAAAGGGAGGTAGGAGATGAATCCCTACAACCGATAATAGAGAACCCTTGAGAAGATTTCCCGTTAGGGAGACCATAAAAAATCAATAGGTGATACTCTCTTCACATCCCTCTGACAAACACTGTACTCTGAGAGGAATTGGGCTTCAGAATGCTTAGAAGTGCTTATCATAGAAGAAATCATAAAAATAAAGCACAAACTTACTTCACCACCTCCATAGGAGGCAAAGTTTGTAAAACTGAATTGTGGGTGTGGTGAAGGGCATATTTATAGGCATTTTGAGGTTTGAGAAACTTTGCCCCTCCTGGTAGGATTGTATATCCCATACGTCACTAGCTCATGGACTCATGAAAGATATGTAATTTTGTGTAAATATTATATTATAAATTGTGAAGAATAAAAAATGATATCTGAATTTAATTGACTGGATTTATAAAAAAAGGTTTTAGATATCCAATGTAATTTTATCTGCATTTTGAGTTTAATTATGTATCCCCACTTTTCACTCTTAATGATAGGTGCACTCCTAATGTAAATCACTTAGAAACACCTTTTGTGGTGTATTCCAGAAGTGAGTAGGATAAGTTAATAAACTGCTAAAAGGTGTCATCATAGTATTGTGATTACAGCTATTTTAAGTGATCTTATTTGCTCATGATGCTAATTGAAACGCGTTGAGAAGTATGAATACACTGGTGAAGCTGGAATACGTTTATTTGTACCATTGTCAACCCAACAATAAAGGATCCATATTCACTTTTTTAATTTAGTACTGGCTTTGTGCTTGGCTGCACTATACAATTGCGTAAGTCTTATTTTTTAGGTTTACTGGATACCAGACAATTTTGCAGGGACACTGTTGGAAGATTCAGGTGAGGCAGAGGTGAGACAGCTTAAAGCTCTGAGAAAGACAGCATTCCCATTTCCATATTAACTAAACATTTCAGCTTGTAACCCGAGATCGAGTTATACTGATTGTGTGGGGAAGAGCACTAAGAAGTACTGCACAGAATGCAATCAACTAAACTCACCTGCATTTTTTATGCTTGATACTCTTTTTGCTCCAGATTTAAAACCTGACTATGAAAAATTATTTATATTTTTATATATTTTTACTATATTAATATGATATGAGTCAAAGTTACAGCAACCCATCTTTATCTTTTATCATTAGTTCGTCTCCCTATCACATAGGAAGAACCTGGTAGTTGGGACTTAATGCAGAAGGGACATTGAGGTGGTGTGAGCCAGTATTGTGCTGGGGTTATTAAATTTGAGGAGTTTATTGAAGAGCAGCTTTTTCAGTGGCAGTTACAGCAGTTTTGGGGTCAATTAAAGCAGTAAGTTTTGCGGCAGTGAGTGGGTGCATGTCAATATGACACCTGCATCTATATATACAATTCATGGTGCTCAATACTAGCATTGGATTTATTTTGTGCAAGAAAAGTGCTTTCATCTTGGATTTAAGAAAATTCAGATTTTCTGTGTGTTATAATAAAGGCTTGTGCTTAGGGGCGAAACTACAGGGGGTGGAGAGGTCGCAGGTGCGACTGGGCCCCTGAGGGTGGGGGCCCATCTTAAAAAAAAAAAAAATATTTATTTATTTTTTATCATTTTTTTTTATTATAAAAAACGTTAACCTACCACTGCCTGCACTGATATCATGTGAGTGTGACATGACTACAGGGGTTAGTGTTTCTGTTTTACCCATTGGTGTTTATGTGTGTGTATGTATGTGACTGTGTGTGTATTTATGCATGTATGTATGTGTGTATGTTTGTGGAACCACCAATTACAGACCTTGTTACTATAGCATGGGGGGGGGCAAGGGGTAAACAGTGTCACTATACAGTACCACTATATACAGTATGGGGGAGGGGTGGACCATGTCACAGACTACTGTGGTCACTTTATAAAGTACTGGGCGGGTAGGGTCAGGCCAGCCATCTCACCGGCAGATTACAGACTGTGTCACTAACTTACTATATACAGTACTGGGGGTTAAATAGTGTCACTATATATATATATATATATATACACAGTAATAGGGGGTCAGACCATCTCACAGACTGTGGGCACAGGGTACCTCCTTTTGCAGACATGTAATCTGATTCACATTTTTTTTGTGTGAAAAGTGTAAAATGTAAAAAAAAAAAATTTTTTTTATTAAATTCACCCTTTTTTGGAGGGGGGAGGGGCAGTGGGGGGGTCCCTTCTTAGATTCTTGCACGTGGGCCCTGTGGTTTCTAGTTATGCCTCTGCTTGTGCAGATTCCCATACTGCAATATTAAGCATACATATTGGGCATTTATACCAAGTAGAAAACTTAGTTTTGTTTGAGAGGACTAGTACAAATACTGAAATCCAGGACAGTGTTTGGATTAATAAAATGTGGAATGCAGTCTGACAATGTAAAGTAGAGAGTTTGACAGTAAATAGTCTTGGGCATAAGCACATAGCCTGCAAGGCAATCTGCCCTCTGGTCTTCCACCCTCTTTATTAAGCTCTAACTCCTACCCCATCCCCATGATAAGATACAAATGAGGGTAGATTTTGTAGTATGGATCCCAGTTTGTCAGGACTTACCACAGTGCTGGTATTGAAGTGTAAGGGATAGTTAAAGAGGTCTTTCTTTAGGGGTACTGTGGCAGTAGAGGAGTTAATTATGGTAAGTAGTCTTGCTGTTTTGAGTGATGCACATAAAAGTATGTTGCAGTGAACATTTTTAATGATATTACATCTATCTATCTATATCTATCTATCTATCTATCTATCTATCTATCTATCTATCATCTATCTATCATCTATCTATCATCTATCTATCATCTATTAATCAATTGATCTATCACCTATGCCATCTATATTGTAGTGCAGTGAGCAGGTGCATGTCATTATCACTGGCAGCTAGGTTTCTTGGAAGTGTCTGATAATGGGGAACCTTAAACTCTGCAGAAAAATGTGTTGAGCAATGGGAGCGTTTTAGCTAGTTTGGAATAGGGTTTGGGTGTGGTCTTACTGAGAGATTTCTTGCACTTTTGATGTCAACCTAATGTCAGACTGACTGGAATTGTACTGAATGGGAAATTGTCTTATCAGTAGTAAAAAATCATCCTGTAAGCTGATTAGCAAAACTGGAATCTGTATCTATGTTTAAAAATATATCCATTGAGATAAGTTTATCATCTACTTAATGTTTATTACACAAAATAACATAGCTTGTTTGGCGACTATAAAAAATCTTTCAAGAGATTCCATATGTCCCACACCCCTAAATCTTTAGATTAAGGGGTCAATTTATCAAAGTGCGAGTGGACATGATACGATGTAACTGCTTGTGAACTGCTTGTGCAATGCCGCCCCCTGCAGATTTGCGGCAAATCGACCGCTAGCGGGGGGTGTCAATCTGCCCGATCGTATAGGATCGGGACGGATTGAAGACCGCAGCCTCAGAGGCAGCGGACAAGTTATGGAGCAGCGGTCTTTAGACCGCTGCATTATAACTACTGTTTCGGGCAAGCCTGAAGGCTCGTGCGGAAACAGGGGCAAACTCCATTCGGAACTTGATAATTGGGCCCCTAAAGTTCTTCAGAGCAGAGCCCATCTTCTCTTGTAGCAAAGGAATCTTGTCATTTTGTACCCCTTTTATTGTAGTTTTTATACCTTTTTTAGCACAGTGATAAATGGTGACTCTTTAATAGTTTATTATTCCTAATAATTATAATGGATACTAATATGCTACATTTTAGTTATTGTCTTAATTTACCTACTTCAACACTCCTCTATTTAACCTAATAATTACACAGCTATACCATTAAATCTTTTGAATAGACCAGCTGCTCATTAAAGTCCCCTAAAATTTAACACCTGTTTCATTTCCCTGCTGTACCTACATTTGATATCATAGAATCTAGATTCAAATTTAAAATTTGAAATGCTACCAGTGAACTGAATATTCATCTATAATATCTTACATGTTGTCTCCTAATCTCTTCTTATGATTAAAGCCTCATCAGCTCTCTTCATTAGACACTGCCCTTGTGCTACTGGACTGCTTGTAGTTTATTATGATTTATTAATTAAAGGGATACTAAACCCCATTTTTTTCTTTAATGATTTAGATAGAGCATGCAATTTTAAGCAACTTTCTAATTTACTCCTATTATCATTTTTTCTTCGTTCTCTTGCTATATTTATTTAAAAAGCAGGAATGTAAACCTTAGGAGCCGGCCCATTGTTGGTTCAGAACCTGGGTTGTGCTTGCTTATTGGTTTGCTAACTGTAGCTACTAATAAACAAGCGCTATCCAGGGTGCTGAACCTAAAATAGGCTGGCTCCTAATATTTACATTCCTGCTTTTTAAATAAAGAAGGCAAGAGAACAAAGAAAATTTGATAAAAGGAGTAAATTAGAAAGTTGCTTAAAAGGCATGCTCTTTTTTAATCATGAAATAAACATTTTTTAGTTTAGTATCCCTTTAATAATGTTTTTTTAAAGAATATGATATCTTGTGGTATAAACATTATTTTTGACAAGAAATTCAGTACAGTGTTTTTATTTACCATTGAGAGAAAACAGTCAAACAATTACTACTAAATATTCTCCTGGACATTCATTTATATAGAACTAATGTCAATTTTGTTATTTAAAATGTTACATCCTGAATTTATTCAAAATAAACAAATATCCCCCCCCCCCCCCACTAACCTGAACCACATAATTGTTCAGAATATTTGTCATTTTTATCTTCTAGAACAGTGTTTTTCAACGTCAGCCCTTAGGGCACACCAACGTGCAAGATTTTCATGATGTCTGAACTAGAGCACAGGGGAAATATTCAGGTGATGGGTGAGAGATGATTATTTCACCTCTGCGCTAGTTCAGATAACATGAAAATCCCTCATTTGAATGAAGGTTCTGTTCTCTTTTTTCGGAAGCAGTCTCTTGGTTCATCTGCATAGTGTAGCAACAGATGCAATTCTAATGAAAAAAAATCACTATGCAGTAAACTGAAAGTATTGTTGCGCATCTATAAAATTGTTTGTTAGTCATTCCGTAACTTCCTAGAGGCTGACCGTTGTTGTGGGCAGGGCCATTATGGGTTATGAGAAAGACTTTATCATTACTTCTGCAAATAAGGGTTAACTACCACTGGGTTATTATTTAAATGTTGATTCTGTTTGAATTCCTTGTACATAAGCATTTGAATTTAAAATATGAATTTTTTTATTTGACAATTTTTTAAAACACTGGAACAGAGCTAGAACATTTTATTGTTGCACTATTGTTTGAACTGTATGTACAAGGGTTAAATTTAGCTGTGGGTCAGAAATACCTTACAGATTCTGAGCAAAACACACCTTTAGGTCAATCAGAGATGGCAAATACATGTAGGCACCAATTAACGGCCATATTCAACTAAGGATTGGCAGCGCATTTCTCAATACCTCCTTTCGACCCTGTGATGGGCTCTATCTTTTGCAGTAGCTGCTGCTCTCCCCTAGGCCCACGTTGCCGAACTCTACTAATATTTAAAGGGATCGTGACCTAATTACATAAACTTCACCTATTGACTACAGGTGTGGGGATATCTATATAAAGCACATTGTTCCTGTGCTTGCTGAGTTCCCAGGCTGACTACTCACCTTCCTCCAGTGCTTGCTGAGTTCCTAGGCTGGCTACTCACCTTGTTCCTGTGCTTGTTGAGTTCCCAGGCTGACTGCTAACCTTGTTCCTGTGCTTGCTGAGTTCCCAGGCTGACTACTCACCTTGTTCCTGTGCTTGCTGAGTTCCCAGGCTGACTACTCACCTTGTTACTGTGCTTGCTGAGTTCTGAGGCTGACTACTCGCCTTGTTCCTGTGCTTGCTGAGTTCCCAGGCTGACTGCTCACCTTGTTACTGTTATTGCTGAGTTCCCAGGCTGACTACTCACCTTGTTCTGGTGCTTACTGAGTTCCCAGGCTGACTGCTCACCTTGTTCCGGTGCTTGCTGAGTTCCCAGGCTGACTGCTCACCTTGTTCCTGAACTTGCTGAGTTCCCAGGCTGACTACTCACCTTGTTCCAGTGCTTAATAAGTTCCCAGGCTGACTACTCACCTTGCTCCTGTGCTTGTTGAGTTCCCAGGCTGACTGCTCACCTTGTTCCTGTGCTTGCTGAGTTCCCAGACTGACTACTCACCTTGTTCCTGTGCTTGCTGAGTTCCCAGGCTGACTGCTCACCTTGTTCCTGTGCTTGCTGAGTTCCGAGGCTGACTACTCACCTTGTTTCTGTGCTTGCTGAGTTCCGAGGCTGACTACTCACCTTGTTCCTGTGCTTGCTGAGTTCTGAGGCTGACTATTCGCCTTGTTCCTGTGCTTGCTGAGTTCCCAGGCTGACTGCTCACCTTGTTACTGTTATTGCTGAGTTCCCAGGCTGACTACTCACCTTGTTCCGGTGCTTGCTGAGTTCCCAGGCTGACTGCTCACCTTGTTCCGGTGCTTGCTGAGTTCCCAGGCTGACTGCTCACCTTGTTCCTGAACTTGCTGAGTTCCCAGGCTGACTACTCACCTTGTTCCAGTGCGTAATAAGTTCCCAGGCTGACTACTCACCTTGCTCCTGTGCTTGTTACGTTCCCAGGCTGACTACTCACTTTGTTCCTGTGACAGCTGAGTCTCCTGTGCTTGCTGTACCAGTGAAAGCTTTCCTTAACCCTGCTGTAACTACTGCACCTACCTGATATCCAGGGACTGACTGTAAAATCAGACCGGCCCTGGAAATGTTGTCAGACTTGTCTTAGCCCCCCTGGCCCTGCTTTCACCCCCCTACCTTGCCTAGGGCCACTTTTATGCAGCTACAGCCCCCTATCCACACCCTCATCAGGAGTAGAGCAGCCTTGAAGAAATGTGATAGGCATGCACACAAGGCTTGCTCTGTGATCTCCCTGAACCTATCGAACTGCGGCCCACCGGGAAAAGTCCCGATATCCGAATGGACCAATCTGCTGGTATCCCATGGCAGTTTCATAAATAGTACACGCTGGTGACCCTGTGTCTGATGAAACTGCTTTGCTTGCTATACCAGTTAACCCTGTTATCACTTTTGCATCTTACTGGTATCCTGTGCCAGCCTGTCCACCTTTACCTGCTGGACATTTCTTTTGTTTGGCCTTGTTTTGGTACCTAGTTGGTTTACTGACCTCTTGGTATGACCTTTGGCCTGTTCTTGGACTCTGCTCTGGTTTCTTCCCTTATTATTGAGCAATTCATTAATTTCTTGCTTGAGTAAAGCTTTTTAAAAGATTTTTGGTTTCCTGTGTTTCTATTCACCCCTATTCCTCACAGCATTGCTGCTCTGGTTCTAATTTTAACTAAATGTTTAACCCCTCTGGAATGTAGGTTTGTTCAAGCACTATAATAAAAAATAATAATAATAATAATAATAATAATAATATGCTCTAACGTATTAGAACAGTTTGGTATTGCTCTGTTTTGTACTTTTAAGGCTTTCAATGCACTTTTTTCATGATTTCTTAATATTTGCTGAATTAAGTGGCTGCTTGAGATTTTCCATAAATATTTGGAGCAGTCTGAAGAAGTTTTCTTCCAAAAAATATGTGCTACTGTAAAATTAATATTCTGTATGATACAATGTCTCAGCTGTGTAACAAGCCTTTGATTATTCAAAGAAAAATTGCATATTTTTTTTTTACAGTATTTTTGTGGGGACAGTTTAGCATATTCTTTATTTCATAAGAACTAGATACAGCTGTGAATTGCTGTAAAGCACTTGATTCGATGATCGCTTTTTTCCTGGCGAAGAAAACTTCCTTTGGAATCTGTCAAAGATGACTTAAAAGAACTAATTTCTTATTCAGCTCAACTGAAGCAAGAAAATGTAAGAATGTGTATCTAATCCAATACTTATATAAAGAAGCCTTTATTGTATTGTCTTGCTTGCCATGCATTAAATCTTTATTGAAAAAGCCCTGTATTCCTTAGCTTGCTGTCATATATTATTAAACTAATGTCATATTTATTGCGTTAGATCAATGTCCTCAGGGAACCCCAGAAGTTTAGAATTTGCTTTAGTACAGGCAGGTTAAATAGTGACTAAGTTATTAATCTTGATTCATTAAATCACATGTAGAATCCTGGGCTTTTCTTTCGTAGATTTTAATTACTTGAGTGTTAAATTTGTTTGCATGTTGCCAAAAAAAAGTAAAAAAATCTAGTACATGTTTTGCATTAATTTATAGATACTACAAATTGCCATAAGAAAGCACAATACTGCTATCCACCATACTCTACAAATTAAAGAACTATGATTTAAAAAAGGATGAAATGGACTTAAAAAACAATTTTATTTCATGATTCAGAAAGAGAATCAAATTTACTTCTAGTATCACAGTTGCGTCAATACGCTTCTGCGAGCTACCTGAACGCATAAGGGTCTGATGACTAACAACTTGTCGGCATGCTTATATTAATATAAAATAAAAAAATAAACAACATCCTTGCCACATGTGGCACGGTGTTCAATTTTTGAATCAACTTCAAGAAATCTAAAATTCTACCGGTGCATGTGACAGAGGAGGATTTCACCTCCCTAAAAAATATAGCTAATTTCACCTTTCCTCAAATATCTAGGAATACACTTGTCACCAAACCTAGCTGACCTGGTTAAACTCAATCATAAATCTCTCCTCTCAGAATACACTTTAAACACTACCCAATGGCTCCCTAAAGCCATCTCTTGGCTAGGGAGAATCGAAGCGATGAACATAACCCTACTTCTAAAGGCACTATATGTAATATAAACAGTCCCAATCTCACTCCCAAGATCGTTAATACCGAAATTGCAATCCATAGTCAATTCATACATTTGGAGGTCTACTCCTCCTAGAATTTATAGATCAACTCTCTTATAAATCAAAACCCTTCTTACGGCGGTTAAGGCGTACCTTATATCCAAGAATACAGGAATTAAGTTTTTCTAGCTTGAATAGAAGACTAGTGCTCATATGAAGAACACCATCAAAAACAATGGGTCAAGCTATACCATGAAATTTCACATATTCCTGAACTTGGAGCCTCATGCTGGCCTGACACTTATAGGGGCCAATTCAACAAGACTGCTGCTCTTTAACTTGTCAACCGCCTCTGAGGCTGCAGACATCAATCCGCCCTATCGCATGCGATCAGGTTGATTGACACCCCCTGCTAGTGGCCAATTGGCCGCAAATCTGCAGGGGGGCGGCATTGCACAAGCAGTTCACTAGATATGCTTGTGCAATGTTAAATGCCGACAGCGTATGCTGTCGGCATTCATCGATATCTGCCAGACATTGATAAATTGGCCACATAGTTGCAAACACGTGTCATAAAATGCTAAAGACACGTGCATGGTCCTAAGCTCCTATCAGCCAACCAAGGTTTAGTCTTCAACAAAGGATATCAACAGAACAAAGCAGATTTGATTATTTAAATAAATTGAAAAGTTGTTTAAAAGGGCATGTACTATCTAAATAATGAATGTTTAATTTTGATTTATTGTCTCTTTAAATAAACACAAGCTTTATTTCAGATATGTCTGTTTTATTTTTTATTTCATATTACTATAGTAATTTTATGGTTTATATGTTAGCACAAAAATGAAGGTGATAGTAAACCATACACTTTACTTATACAGACCAATCAGATCTGTAACTGTGGAAATAAACTCATTTCTTCATAGTATTAAATAGAAGATAGCGAGTATGTATTCCTCAAAGAGAAAAGAAACAGGACTATTGTGTATACCTGTTAAAATCAACTTCTCATATAAACAGATGAGCCGTTATACTCACATGTTACAGATCCATAACAGCTCGGAGTATAACGCTCTTTTGTACAAAGAACTCCATGAATACTAGATACAAAGGTAACAATTCCTTTATTGCTAAAAACAATGTAACAGGGTTTAATTGCTTAGGGTACGCAGCACATAAAAGACACTCATAGGGGGCATATTTAACTATGTGCGAGTGGACATGATACAAAGTAGCGTATCATGTCCGCTGCCCATCGATAAATGCAGCATACGTTGTCTGAATTTATCATTGCACCAGCAGTTCTTGTGAACTGCTTGTGCAATGCCGCCCCCTGCAGATTTGCGTCCAATCGACCGCTAGCAGGGGGTGTCAATCAACTCGATCGAATTTGACCGGGTTGATTTCTGTCCGCCGCCTCAGAGCAGGCGGACAAGTTATGGAGCAGCGGTCTTTAGACCGCTGCTTCATAACTTCTTGATAACGTCTGTTTCCGGTGAGCCTTCAGGCGGCATCAAGTTCCATACCGAGCTTGATAAATCTGCCCCATAGTGTGTTACAGTCTGCAACAGCAAAACTGCATTTTAGCGTTCAGTCCACACTGTGTCAAGCAACTGCTGTGAGACAAGTTCCACGCTTCTCAGTGACCAGTCAATTAGCATACAATTCATCCGACATACGTTGTTAGCCCATAGCTTTTTTTCGGAGACTTTCATTGAAAACTGTATCCTTTATTTAAAGTCCTCAGTCCATCCTGATTGGTGCTTTTCGTTAACCGTGTACATTCCAGCTCAGGATATGTACACAAGGCAGTTAAAAAAAACAGCATGCGATTTTAAACAACTTTCTAAATTACTTCTATTATCAAATTGTCTTTGTTCTCTTGGTATCTTTTGTTGAACAGCAGGAACATAAGCATAGGAGAAACTATATGGCAGCAGTTTTGCAAGAATGTTATCCATTTGCAAGAGAGACTAGATGGCAGCACTATTTCCTGCCATGTAGTACTCCAAATGCCTACCTAGGTATCTCTTCAACACAGAATATCATGGGAACAAAGAAAATTTGATACTAGAAGTAAAACTTCTGTCTGAGTCACAAAAGAGCATTTTTGGGTTTAATATCACTTCAATAATGCTGTTTTTTACTCACCTTGTGCGCATATCCTGAACTGGAATATTGACGGTTAAGGAAAAGCACCAATCAGGATGGACTGAGTACTTTAAATAAAGGTTACTAGATACAATGAAAATCTCCTTGAACAAAGTGATTGACTAATAGGGAAAGTACTTCAGAGGAATTGTATGCTAATTGGCTGGCCACTGAGAAGGGTGGAACTTGTCTCACGGCACTTACTTGACCGTGTGTAGACTGAACGCTGAAATGCAGTTTTGCTGTTGCAGACTGTAACACACTATGGGCAAGATTACAAGTCACGCAGTATGTTTTTTCCGCATGTGATATGGTCGTTTTGCAACCAAATTTCATTGCACAGATATTACAAGTCTTGAAAAATCGTGATTGTGAGTGCTCAATCACCTTTTACGGAACAATCCTTTCCACGCTCAAAGAGCTGTAGTTAACAGTTTTCTGCAACAAAAAAGTTTCACGAAACACTTCAAAAATACATTATAAGGTAGACTTAGGGGTCAATTTATCAAGCTCTGTATGGAGCTTGATGCCCCGTGTTTCCGGCGAGCCTCCATAACCTGTCCGCCTGCTCTGATGCGGCGGACAGAAATCAACCCAATCGAATACGATCGGGTTGATTGACACCCCCTGCTAGCATCCGATTGGCCGTGAATCTGCAGGGTGTGGCATTGCACCAGCAGTTCACAAGAATTTATCGATGTGCGGCATACATGATACGCTACATCGTATCATGTCCGTCCGCACAATAATAAATAGACCCCTTACACTCAATTTAACACTGTCTATTGAAAATTATTTTAATATATATATTGCACACAAAAGTTATAAGGGCTCAAAGATAGGAGTGTTAAAAAAAGCAAATGCAGACGTATAGAGATATGTTTAACTATGGAGATAAGGAAAAAGATTTCACATTACAATCTTATGCACATTGAAAAATATCTCAGATGGATTTTCAAAGAGATATTCACATAAAAATGTAGAAATATCTAAACTTATATATATTCATATACATATCTCGCTATAAATAGATATATCTGTCCAAAAATCATCACATATATATCTAAATATTTATTTACAAATAAATAAAACATATTCCGTTAACAAAACATTCTTGCAATATAAAATATTTGCATTTTCATGTACACTTTTCGAGGAGAATACATCATGAGCTTTGGGCGACAGATTTTTTCTATTTTTGTTCTCCATTGACTTCTATTGGGAAATATGTGAACGTGCAGGTGACATGGCTTTTTGGACTATGCAGGTTAATGCGCGTGCAAAATAAGTTATAGTATTGCAGGTTTAGATAGCAGTATTGTAACATCATCTAACATCTTTTAAGTGAGCATTTATAAGTGAGGCATTAACAATTGGGCAAAAGAACTATACAAGAATTATACTCAATACTCACCACACTGCTGTTTATTAAGTTATCTAACTGCCTATTCAATTCTGCTAAGAAATGCTCACTACAGCATGTTAACCCTATTCTCTCTCTTCTGCTTTCAGGTATGTGAATCGGGTCCTGCATCATCTCCTGCCAAATTCACTGCATTCCTAAACACTCTTTCTCCCCTTTGCATCTCATCCCAAAAACAGCCTCATGCAAATCTGCATCTTATCTTATGTCACTCTCCCTCTTGCTCATACTAGCTGCTGGTGACATCTCCCCTAATCCTGGTCCACGATAACTTCCTAACCTTGCACATCCATGTGTGCCTTTCAATAGACTTTGAAAACAATACCCTGGTGACTTTAATCAAATTCCTCTTGTATCTAAAGCCACCACCCCATTCACTTGTGCACTCTGGAACTCTTGCTCTGTTTGAAACACTTCTATCCATGAACTCTTTATCTCCCACTCCCTCAACCTTCTGGCTCTCACAGAAACCTGACTCTCTCCTTCAAACACAGCATCCACTGCTGCACTGTCACATGGGGGGTCTTCACTTCAGTCACACTCCTAGGTCGATTCTCTCCCCTATGCAAAACAGAAAGAGAAGCAGTCAACCAGGAATGAACAGTAGCATCAATAGCTTGTTCTATAGCCCGGTTACCACCTAGAAGTAGCTTCTTTCTGCCCAATTGTGCTTTTCACAGAGGAAAACTTTCCTGTAGTATATCAGTCTGATCCCGCCAACATGGTCAGTCCAGCCCCGAAATACCGTCAATTCTCCTCTGAACAAGAAAAAGGCAACCCCAGACGATCATTTCGGCCTTCTGTGGGCCTCGTCAATGAGGTGCAGCCATATTCCTCTAAGCACATTGGGCAAGGAGTCCACGTCTGGTTTCCCCCATCACCCATAGGGAGACTATCCCCAGGGTCATATTTACATATGCAAAACAGAAAGAGAAGCAGTCTGCCAGGAATGAACAGCAGCATCAATAGCTTGTTCTATGGCCCGGTTACCACCTGGAAGTTGCTTCTTTCTGGCCAATTGTGCTTTTCACAGAGGAAAACTTTCCTGTAGTATATCAGTCTAATCCTGCCGACATGGTCAGTCCAGCCCCGAAATACCAGGCAATTCTCTCCCTGCTCTATACTTGTTACAGTCATATAACACCCCTCAGACAATCCTACTGCCTTCTCTGCAAAACAACTTCTGCAACTCACTTCCTCTTTCGGTCTGTCACAAGGAACTGACTCTCCCACTCACAAAGACGGTTACTCCCTTGACCTGATCTTTAGCTATCCATGCACTCTCTCAAACTTAACAAACTCCCCTTTTCCTCTTTCTGACCATCATCTCCTCACTTGCAACATCATATCCCTCCCTACAACTCTCCCTCCTTCTACCCCTCACACCAAACCTCACAGAAGCATAAAGTCAGTAGATCAAAATTAACTCTCAACATACTATCAATCTCACCCCCCCAAAAAAAGCTCGCTATCATCCAAAACCCACATAGCCATAAATTTAGCTATCGCCCCTGTTACTGATGAAGAAGTTTCTGCCCTTATATTTTCCTTTCACCTCACTGCCTGTCCCCTCGATCCATCCCCTCACAGCTCCTCCCCTCCCTCTCTTCTACCCTTACCCCTATACTCACACACATTTTCAACCTCTCCCTCAGCACCAGTTTATTTCCCTCACCTCTAACACATGCACTGGTCACACCTATCCTCAAAAACCCTCTCTTGATCCAACTTCCCCATTCAACTACCACCCTATTTCCCTACTCCCAAGGTTACCAATGACCTAATTACAACAAAATCGAAAGGCCGCTTCTCTCTGCTTATAGTCCTTGATCTTTTTTCAGCCTTTGATACTGTTGACCACCCTCTTTTGCTCCAAACCCTTTAATCCTTTGGCATTTGTGACACAGCTCTCTCATGGTTCTTTTCCTACCTGTCTAACCGTACCTTTGGTGTAGCCTTCTCCAGGGCATCATTTGCCCCGTTACCACTTTCTGTTGGGGTACATCAAGGCTCTGTCCTCAGTCCCCTTCTCTTCTCAATCTACACGTCATCATTAGGTTCCTTAATAAAGTCTGATGGGTTTCAATATAATTTGTATGCCGATGACACCCAAATCTACCTCTCTGCACCAGACCTATCTCCTTCCTTGCTAACCCGTGTCCCTAACTGTCTTTCTCATATCTCATCCTGGATTTCCTCTCACTACCTTAAGCTAAATCTCTCCAAAACTGAGCTCCTTATTTCTCCCCTTCTTCAAAATCTCCTCGCTCTATATCTCTATAACTGTTGATAACTCCATCATTACCTCTACCCCGCATGCCTGATGTCTTGGGGTCACACCCAGATCTTTCTTTCACTCATCACATTCAGTCCTTGGCTATAGCATTACGCTTCCACCTAAAAAAATCTCTACAATTTGACATTTCCTTACACAAGACACAACTAAGATTTTAATCCACTCTCTCATCCTTTCCCGCCTCGACTACAGCAACTCCATCCTCTCTGGTCTCCCTAGCATGCCACCTAACTCCTTTAAATCCATAATGAATGCCTCTGCCAGGCTCATCTTCCTTACACATCAATCTTCATCTGCTGCACCTCTCTACCAATCTCTTCACTGGTTTCCTCTTGCCTCCAGGATTAAACACAAAATTCTAACAATGACATACAAAGCCCTCAACTGCACTGCTCCCCCCTAAATCTCAAACCTTGTCTCCAGATACTCTTCCTCAAATCCCCTTCGCTCTTCTCAAGACCTCCTACTCTCCTCCTCTCTTGTTAATTCCTCACATTTACATTTACAGGACTTCTGAAAAAAGAGAGAAACAGAGGCACCACAATGGCCTAGTACCTCTTATCAGGTCTATAAATCTGAGTGAAGGGTCCCATTATCTGTGTAAGGATAAAGAGCAAAAAACCATAGTCCAATACCGTATAGACAGGGGCAAGAGAATGGGACAAATGATTGCACTTACAAGATGTGAAGCACCTCCAGGTGCAGTAAGAGCAGGCTGGGATATCACAGCCTCCCAGCTGACTGAACTCCACAGCAAACACTAGGATATGATCCAACGGAATCCCAAAGTGGTGTAGCAATGAACACCACCACAGCAACAAGTGTATAAATAAAATCAATAACATTAGTTTAAAAGCAATGCGTTTCTCAGCCTCTTGCAGGGCTGTTTCCTCAGGTTATAATCACATTTACAGGACTTCTACAGACTGGCTCCCATCTTGTGGACCTCTCTGCCTCGCTCCACTAGAGTCTCTCCTAGTTTTGTAAGCTTCAAGCACTCCATAAAGACTCTAATGTTCAGTGATCCATACAACCTACACTAAACTTTCCTAACTTCATTGCTTTCTCCTTGAACCCCCTAGCATGTAAGCCTATGAGCCCAGCTGTCTGTAGATCACCTTCATAAGAGTTGACTACCACAGTGCAACTCTCGGCAGGGTCCTCTACCCATTAGATCCCTATAAATGTTATCTTGTATACCGCCTATGTTTATAGCGCTGCAGAATCTGTTGACTCTCTACAAATACCTGATAATAATAATAATAATAATAATAATAATAATAATAATAATAACTTGCGCAAACCCCAAATGCGCAAAAACTTAATGCAAGCAGTATTTTCGCAATTGCAAAAAACAGATTTGGTGTGCAACTTGTAATCTTCCCATATGAGTGTCTTTTACGTGCTGCATACGCTAAGTGACTAAAAAGCCTCTTACATTGTTTTTAGCAATAAAGGAATTGTTACCTTTGTATAAAGTATCCCTGAAGTTATTTGTATAAAAGAGCGCTATAGTTATAGCTGTTATGGCTCTGTAACATGTGAGTACAACGGCTCATCTGTTTATATGCAAAGTTGATTTTAACAGTTTTACACTATAGTCCTGTTTCTTTTCTCTTTGATGAGTATATACTGGATATCTTCTATTCAAGACTGTGAAGTCTCCACATTTTCAGATTAGTTTGGTCTGTAAAGTGTATGGTTTACTATAACCACTTTTATTTTTATTGAATATTTACTTTTTGTGTGAGAACCATTTATTGTGGTATTTGTATTTAGTTATTATATATGTTAACATATTTATAATGGAAATAAAAACCTTGCTGGTATTAACAATTCAATTAATAATTTTAAAGAAAGAAATGAGAAGAGAGAAAAATAATTTCTGGTGCTCTTTACTTTAAAAATGTATATATGTATAATTAACCTTTAAAAATAGAAAGCAAATCCTATTTAAAGATAGAGATTGAAGAGTATATTAAGTACAAATATGTATCATAGGGAATAACAATAACCCAAAGTAATTCCACTGTAAACCCTCCTCTCTCCCAAACAACTCAGAAATACTCTGAGTACACCAATATAAATAAAAAGACTGCAAAAAAGTATAGTGCATAGAATATAGCAGAATTTTTCTTAGTCTGTCTTTTGGCTTGGATCCATTATGTAACACTATCACCTGACACAGCATTTTCTGACTAATAATCTGTTAAATGAGGGGTGTAGCAAAGATTGGTTTGTGATATTGCTGCGTCGTGTCTTTTCTATAATTTTGAGGATTTTTGTAATTTCCTTTTCTTTTTTCTTTTTTAGTTGCTTTAGCTCCCTAGGATTATGATGTATAGTGCTTCTTTTGCTTTCCTGGTTAAACTTACCTCTTCAGTAGCGACAATCATTTTCTCCTGATGTCTTGCCTTTGTAACATCACCTGCGACCCAGATAGCTCCGGAACCACAGATACCAACCACAAAGTACCAGCAACTGCATCATCAACTACACAGGGGCCGATTTAACAAAGTGCGAGCGGAGTGGATCAAGTCCGCCGCCACAGAGGGGACGTACAAGTTAAGGAGCAGCGGTCTTAAGACCGCTGCTTCTTAACTCCTGTTTCCGGCAAGCCTGAAGGCTCGCACAGAAACAGTTACATTCAGGGCCATTCGGACCTTGTTAAATTGGTCCCACAGTCTGAGTATAATGGTGCTTCAGCATGAAGTGTATAGCAAATATCAGTGTCCCTGGGAAACCTACCAAAAAACAACTAAACAACAACAAGTTTTCTGTATTTCATACAAATGGCTAAGATGTTACTTTCTATTTTTTTAAAGTTGTTTGTATAATAGCTGGGGAGAAAATTCTGTACTCAAACCAAAATACGAACTGCACCTCTTTTAAATCTTTAAATTAAATAAAGCTGTTGGTAAAACTAATATATATTTCATTCATTCATGTGGTACATATTAATTAACTTACCTATATAAAATATAAAAAAAATCAGTTCAGAGATACAGTACTTACGTGGACTTGGGATTTAGTCCACAAACCTTATGGTTACATTATCTAGCTCCTGCAGGGACATTTTTGGGACTGATGGATAAATACAGTATATTGTAGCTTGGGGAGGACTTCTGGGTGACTTCCATGCTGATCATGATACATGGAACTGCTGAACTATTGGAGTTATCTAGTTAAATATATACACGCCATCTCATTTTTTGTGAAGAAAAGTCAGATTTATATGTTCATTTGCTCACTAGCCAAAGTATTCTAGAGACTTACAGAGGCCTAAGTGGAGGTGGACGTGTCCTACCATAAAAAGTCCCAGCGGTATCCCCTCAAGCTCAGCTGTTAGAAGTGCTATCTTGCTTGTCACTGCATTTATAAGCATACAATGCAAGAATTTTATACAAAAGATATGAGAGATATGGCAGAGATCCATATATTTCTTACTGACTCGGCTAACCTATTGTAAGCAAACAGATAATGATTTCTGGAGGACATTAAGTATTTCTTCACATTTCCCCTGACTACATAGCAACGAACTCACTCAAGCCTATGGAAATTCCGGTGTCAGTTTTAGTTAACCTCTCCCAAGCACAGGATGCAGAGTTTGGGGCACTTGAGTTCCAGCATTACAAACTACGGCTTTTAATTAACTCTCCCCCTCTTAGACCAACGTAGCTTACCTTCTAGTGAGGAAAATGAAGTCACCTTTGGATATGACCCCAACAGTTTTAGGAAAATTAATATATCTGCTGGTTCTTAACTTTTACTTATTTCCAAATTGGCTCTCTTTCCCAATATCACAACAACTTTTTTTTTATTTTGTTCTACAGAAATTCACTAGATTATGGATGTAAGATCTCATTGTGCATATATATATATTGCTGTTTAAAGCCTGCTCAGATGGCAATAGCCTCAACATCTACTATTAGTTATTGTTTTGAGACCTTGGGACACGTTAACAGTTATTGGATTAGGCGGTTATATTAGAAGTTGAAAGTAAATACAGACGCGTGAGCGCAATCGCAATTTACGCTAGAATGATTAATGTGTCCTCAGAGCTCTGGTTAACAAAAGTGTCACAAAACACATCAAAGAGACATTACAAAGTACAGTTACATTCATAATACATAAAGAACAAAAAAAGGGTGCACCCTAGTATAGACAATCAAGAAAAAGACACTTGATCTAAAAATTGTGGCAATTATACCCTATACCCACTCCTTAGTGATGTCACCGATGCCTGTTCCAGTGAAAGTAAATCCTAGCGTTTTTACAAATGCTAGGATTTACTACGGAAACAAATAAAGGGCACTTTCATTCATGAAGTATAACATACTTCATGTAGAAAGTTCTTTTATTTGATTCAACCGATCGCCGTTTTTAGCTGCTTCGGCAGCCCACGGCAAAAAAAAATTTTTCGGCTAAGAGGTGACATTTTCACCTCTTAGCCAATAGCTGTGCGGTAAATCTGGCTTGGCGCCCATGGGAACCGGATTTACCGCACGGCTATTGGCTAAGAGGTGAAAACGTCACCTCTTAGCCAAAATTTTTTTTAGCCGTGCTCTGCTGTAGGAGCGGCGATCGATTGAATCAAATAAAAGAGCTTTCTACATGAAGTATCTTATACTTCATGAATGAAAGTCCCCTTTATTTGTTTCAAAAGTAAATCCTAGCGTTTGTAAAACACTAGGATTTACTTTCACTTTAATGCTCACATGGTAGCATTAAATACCGTAATCTGACCCTTTATTATATTTTCTAGCCTGCCATGATCATAGCTGTGTTTCTAGATATGTTATGGACCTACATAT
Organism: Bombina bombina; assembly: GCF_027579735.1. NCBI lineage: Eukaryota > Metazoa > Chordata > Amphibia > Anura > Bombinatoridae > Bombina > Bombina bombina. Next base: position 905,736,645 of record NC_069502.1, on the reverse strand, counting down.
ATGCAATACTTTATATTTCAATATTACACTGCAGGTAAAGATTTTTTGTTTTATTTAAAGATCTATAGGGCTCAACTGCTCCTATATGTGTCTTTATTTTTCTTACAATACTGATTTATGTTAATATTTTGTTTCAAACATACCTGTATATTGTGGCAATAGTTTTACTATTTTATACCTGTAATATGTTCCATTTTTGGCCTTAATAAAAAAACAATAAATAAAATAAAACAATATTATAGCTTACGTTTTAGCAGAACAAGGGATTGCAATGCAGATACAAATGAGTCTACAACACAATTTTCACTTTTTCCTTTTTGTGTAATCTGCATTTTCATCTGCCCTTATTTTTTGCTTAGCCATTTGGTTCTTTAGATTACTAAGCATTTTTTTTGCTGTCTATACTGTATGTTAATTTCTCACTGATTTTCTCAAGGTCACATTCAGTCTAATTTTCAAGTGTTAGTGCAATAAACACCACAAAAAATATATTATTGTCATCTTTATTTGTAATGCACAGACACACAAGAGGTACTAAAAATGATGAAAATGAGATGGAATAAGCAGATTGAGACAGATAGACTAGTAGACTCTGCTACCTAGCGATATTACAGTCCAAGGGGTAGATTTAACAAGCAGCGAATGCTGCTTTCTACGCCCGAAGTAAACTTAAGTTAAGACCGTTGTTTCTTAATTTGTCGGCCACCTTTTACGTGGCAGACTGCAATCATCCCAATCCTATACGATTGGGTTAATTGACACCCCATGCTGCCTAGCAACCGATTGTCTGTGAATGTGCAGGGGGCAGCATTGCACAAGCATTTACAAGAAATGCTTGTGCAATGTTAAATGCATTTAGCGATGTCGGGCAGTGGTAACCAAAAAATGTTCTTTTGTGATTCAGACAGGGCATTCTATTTTATAAAAAGTTTGAATTCTATTATCAAATTTGCTTCGCTCCCATGATATATTGAAGGGATACCTAGATAGGCATCTGGAGCACTAAATGGCAGGAAATAGTGCTGTCATCTAGTGCTTTTGCAAATGGATAACTTTCTTGCAAAACTGCTGCCAAATAGGCAGGCTCATAAGCATATGTAACAAAAACTATACAGATATGTTAGATGTTAACAACACAATGTACAGAATGACTAGAATAGAGCACAATGCTCCCCTCTTAAGTGACCGCTGCCCTCTAACAGTCTCTCCCAACAGGACTGTGAGTAGAATATGGATCAAATATATAGAGGCGCTGGTCTTGAATCTCGTATATATTGACGTACACACTGAAGAAAGAAACTTAACTTGTGATTTGCAGGAGTTGACAACAAAATAATGTGCAGTATACTCACTCCGAAAAATTTCAGAGTTCAGCTTCTTCAAAAGGATCTTTGTCCCAGTTTTCCCACACTGTGTTTTAGTATCTGTAGATAATGGAAATTGCACTGCAGGTAATTGTATCTTTTGCGTGATAAAATGTGCAATATACTCACTCCGACAAATTCGGAATCCGGCTCCTCAAAAGGTGATAGGTAGCTTTAAATTACTTCCAAGAAAGGCAGCAAAATACTTGTTGTAGCAAACAAATATTTATTAAAACATGGTTAAAAGGCTCTTTTTTATCTTGGCTCTACGCGTTTCAACGATTGAATCGTCTTTTTCAAGAGCAGTAAAAAACAATTGGAAATGGCACTTCCAATTGTTTTTTACTGCTCTTGAAAAAGACGATTCAATCGTTGAAACGCGTAGAGCCAAGATAAAAAAGAGCCTTTTAACCATGTTTTAATAAATATTTGTTTGCTTGCTACAACAAGTATTTTGCTGCCTTTCTTGGAAGTAATTTAAAGCTACCTATCACCTTTTGAGGAGCTGGATTCCGAATTTATCGGAGTGAGTATATTGCACATTTTATCACGCAAAAGATACAATTACCTGCAGTGCAATTTCCATTATCTACAGATACTAAAACACAGTGTGGGAAAACTGGGACAAAGATCCTTTTGAAGAAGCTGAACTCTGAAATTTTTCGGAGTGAGTATACTGCACATTACTTTGTTGTCAACTCCTGCAAATCACAAGTTAAGTTTCTTTCTTCAGTGTGTACGTCAATATATACGAGATTCAAGACCAGCGGCTCTATATATTTGATTCATAAGCATATGTCCCTGCTTTACAACAGAATATACCAAAGGAACAAAGAGAATTAGATAATAGAAGTAAAGTAGAAAGTTGTTTAAAATGGTATGCTCTATCTGAATCATAAAAGAAAAAAAAATGGTTACATATCCCTTTAAGCTGAAGGTTTCTTGGAAAAGGTAGATGTTGCGGAAAGTTTAAAATTTTAAAAGCTTGTCTGAGGATAATGACAGGATAGGAGCAGCTGGTGAGGAGCTCAGGATACAGCATAAGGAGGTGGTAATGACAGAGGCTGAGAGGTTAAAAGCAGAGTGGTGAAGATGGCTAGGGGAGTATATGTGAATAAGGCAGGAGATTAGTGAGGAGCGGTGTTGTGTAGGGTTTCAATTTCAAATTTGATCCTGGAGCTTAATATAAGCCAGTTTATGGACTGACTTAAAGAAGCATTGGATGAGGAACTTCTTCCCAAGGGATGAATTGTAGAATGTGAAGATCAGAGGGCTCATGACTGTGCCTTAGGTTAGGTCAAAAGATGATGGGAGAGGGGGTGAAGCGGTAACACAAATGGAGAAGGTTACAGGGACATGAAACCAACATTTTTCTTTTATGATTCATATACAATATACAAGTTTTAAAAAAAAAAAATAACTCCAATTTGTTTCTGTTTACTGATTACTTTGTTCTCATGGCATTTGTTACCTACCTAGGCAGGTAGGGTGAATGTGTGTGGAGAACTATATGACAGTGGTTTTTGAAGAATGCTTTTGAACACTAGATAGCAGCAGTGTTTGCACAATGAATAACATTGTAAAAAGTGTATAGTGCTCCAAACACGTGCAAGGTCATGAGCCTCCTTAGCTGCTTTTTAACAAAAAGAAATAAGAGAACAAAGTAAATTTGATAATAGAAGTAATAAGAATTTAGATTAGATTTAGATAGATATGAGAAAAATTAGAGAATATTCAGTACTCTAGGGTGGTCAATAGTATCAAAAGCAGCAGAAAGGGTTAAGCGTTAAAGGGCTATAAAGTGCAGTTCAATTGCATAATCAACACATGCATAATAAAAATACAATACTAGTCCAAATTTCAAAGGAGTAGTAAATTTCTTTCTGCGATATTTCAAGGTTACTACAATTTCCCTACCTCCTGTATCATGTGACAGCCATCAGCCAATTAGAAATACTTATAAACTTATATACAGTGAACTCTTGCACATAGTCACAGGAGCAGGTGCCTCAGAAAGTGTGTATATAAAAAGAATGGGCACATTTTGATAATTAAAGTAATTTGGAAAGATTTTTAAAACTGTATGCTTTGTTTAATTTTAACTTTAGTGAGAACTGTTTGTTGGCTTCCTGCAGCAAGCAAGTCTTTTACTATTTTAATGAGGGCAATTTCAGTAGGTTGGATGAAAGCAACATCATAAAGATGTGCAGCATTGATACCTTATTTTTAAAAACCTCACCATACTTATATTCACTTACGTAGTTAATAAAATTAAAATTATGGATTTGGGAGTTGTTTTTTTTTCTGTCAAAATAGAATTCATGAAGTAGAACATTTTAAAGAGAGACAGCTTGTAACATGTCTGCATCTAATTTTAAATTCCCCAATTCCCTCAAATTGTTACTCCCACATGTATCCTGAAAGAAATTTATTGTTTAAAAGTTCCCATTTATCCTCTGTTTACAAACCGTGTTTTTATCTTCTATTAGATAACATTTTTCAGTTTCATATTCCCCTTTTACTTTATGCTGTGTAGAATATTTATAAGAAAATGAAACTAAATATTAGAAAACAATCTGATAACGAGAATTCACAAAACACATTAAACTCTTTAAAAAAAAATCCTTTAACTCTTTTAAAATGTATTTATTTCCCTATGTTAAAATATCACTTTTGATTTGTGAAGTAAATATTTTTAGATTTTCCTTTTAAAATGTCTCCATGGATAGTTATTTTATGAAAAAGTGCTTCAGTTTTTTTAATAAAGCTAACTAATTATTATTAATCTAATTACATGTTTAATATGCACATATACCTAACACTCACACACACACACATATGTGATGAATCATTTTGAGACTGCAGAATTCATCAAAAGTTGTATTTTTAGTTGAATTTGGGGAAATCACTTGAAGCATTCTTTGTGTTGAGCTATTTCAATTGCTTTTGTTTGATTTACTCATTGCAAACAGCTGAAAGTCTGTACATTTTGAGAATAAACCTAATTTGCAATGGGGTTGAATAATTGTGATTACAACTGTAAATTGTACAATTACCTGTATATATTTATTTAGATATACAGGTATAGATATATATTTTCGAAAGAGAGAGAACAGCACTCTATAAGATAGAACAAGAGCCAGAACAACTTCCATGCCTGTTCATTTTTATTGTAACTCCTCAGGGTGCGTGTTCTTTTAGCACACTATGCCGCTTCACAGAGAAAAAATATCCTGTAGCATATCAGTCTGACCTTGCCCAATGACAGTCCAGCATTGCTTCCCTTGTTCAGAGAAGAATTGCCTGGTATTTCGGCGCTGGACTGTCATTGGGCAGGGTCAGACTGATATGCTACAGGATATTTTTTCTCTGTGAAGGGGCATAGTGTGCAATAAGAACGCACACCCTGAGCATTTACAATAAAAATGAACAGACATGGAAGTTTTTTCCAGCTTCTGTTCTATCACAGGAGTGCTGTTCTCTCTCTTTCGATTTTTATGCAAATTGCTCTTGGGTCACCCTAAGAGTAATGGGGAAACCAGACGTGGACTCCATGCACACTTGCCCTTAGCGAGATACAACTGCACCTCACTGACGAGGCCCATAGGAGGCTGATACGATCGTCTGGGGTTGTTGCTTCCCTTGTTCAGAGAAGAATTGCCTGGTATTTCGGTGCTGGACTGTCATTGGGCAGGGTCAGACTGATGTGCTTCAGGATATTTTTTCTCTGTGAAGGGGCATAGTGTGCAAAAATTACGTGCACCCTGAGGAGTTACAATAAAAATGAACAGGCATGGAAGTTATTCCAGCTTTTGTTCTATCTCATGGAGTGCTGTTCTCTCTCTTTCGATTTTTATAGATATATATTTGTTAAAATAATAATAATTATATATATATATATATATATATATATATAAGAAGTAAGTGAGTTGAATCCAGCACCATAGGTTTTAGTAAAATTTCTTTCCCACCTGTGTGCACGTTACCAAGGAGTATCAGCCAAACTCCAGTGTATACAGTCCATGTAAAAAACAAGGTAACAGCACCACAGCACACAATCTTCTTTTAAAGGTGAAAAATCTTTATTTGAGGTTTAGCAACCAGTAAAAAGCGACGTTTCGGACCTACATAGTCCTTAATCATGCATAAGTTACAATCAAACAAACTGACTTTAAAAAGGGTATCTGGACCAATCATGCTTCAATTCTCAGTGTTAATTGGTTTAACCCATACCTATCCAGGTTTGTAAATTTCAACAACACAGTGACCTCTAGTGGTACCAGAATATGTTCCATCATTTAAAACCATTATAAAAACAAATACAAATCATAATCTCTATTCAGACCATATGGATGTAATGTGTTCAGACGTTTAATCCACCATACTTCTTTCTGTTTTAATTTTAGTTCCCTATTACCCCCTCTTCTATGATGGGGGATATGGTCAATCACTTGAAAGCGAAGCTGGCTTACTGTATGACCCATATTTGTAAAATGTGCTGATACTGGAAGTGACATATCTTTTGATTTAATGGATGCTTTATGTTGACTAAACCTATCCCTGGCGGCTTGGGTGGTCTCGCCAATGTAACAAAGACCACATGGGCATTTAAGTAGGTAGATTGCATAGTTGGTTTGGCATGTATATAACCCATTGATTGTATATTGCTTTCTTTTGTCATTTTGTGCTAAGAATTTCCCTTTAATAACTGAATTACATTGAGCACAGTGTAAGCAGGGGTAACAGCCTTTATTAGGGGTAGTTAGATAATTTACATCAGACATTTTAGATGTACCTATATCAGCTTTTACTATGTGATCCCTAAGATTTTTTACCCTTCTATATGATGGCATAGGGGGGAGTTTAAATGATTCTATCTCTGGATTATATTTTGACAAAAGATGCCAGTGTTTTCTTACTATTCTAAAGATGTCATTGCTCTTGTCACTGTATTCCATAGAAAGCACTAATCTATCTGTTCCTTTCTCTGTTGGTTTTTTATCATGTACTCTATCCAAATCCTGAATGTTTTTAGCGATATTTTCTTTTGGATATCCTCTTTGGATAAATTTATTGCCCATAGACACTAGTCTTTCTGGCAATACTTTTTGATCTCTAACTATTCTTTTAGTACGCAAAAGTTGACTCCTGGGTATGGATTTAAAAACAGTATCAGGGTGGAAACTTTCATATCGCAGCAGAGTATTTCTATCTGTGGGTTTTACATATAGATCTGTACTTAATGTATTTCCATGTCGATATACAGTTGTATCCAAAAAGTTAATCTTTTGGATAGAGTAAGTAAGGGTAAATCTTAGACCTGTCATAGAGGCATTAATATCCTCAACAAACTGTATCAGGGACTCCAATGAGCCCCCCCATATGCCAAAAATATCATCTATATACCTTAGCCACAGCTTACAATGGCTGATGAATGGCTGATTAGTGTAGACAAATTTGTTCTCAAAGCCACTCATGAACAAATTGGCATATGAGGGGGCTACATTGGAGCCCATGGCTGTTCCCCGCTTTTGCATGTAGTAAGTGTCTTGAAAGAGAAAATAATTGCAATATAGGACAAGTCTCAACATGTCATCAAAAAAGTCAATCTGGGATAGATTATATAAGCCACTGTCACTCAAAAAACTTTTCACAGTCAATAGACCTGCCTCATGGGGAATAGAGGTATATAGATTTACCACATCCAGTGAAAAAATTAACCAAGTATCCTCTATTTCAATCCCCATAAGTTTTGAAAGAAAATCATTTGTATCCTTAATAAAGGATTTTTGCTGTTTGACAAATGGAAAGAGGACTTTGTCCAGAAAGATAGAGATATTAGAAAAAATAGAATCGGTACAGGCCACAATAGGGCGTCCTGGTGGATGTAATAAGCTTTTATGGACTTTGGGTAATGTATAAAAAATTGGTGTTATGGGGTATTTATTTTATCTGAATAGAGATTATGATTTGTATTTGTTTTTATAATGGTTTTAAATGATGGAACATATTCTGGTACCACTAGAGGTCACTGTGTTGTTGAAATTTACAAACCTGGATAGGTATGGGTTAAACCAATTAACACTGAGAATTGAAGCATGATTGGTCCAGATACCCTTTTTAAAGTCAGTTTGTTTGATTGTAACTTATGCATGATTAAGGACTATGTAGGTCCGAAACGTCGCTTTTTACTGGTTGCTAAACCTCAAATAAAGATTTTTCACCTTTAAAAGAAGATTGTGTGCTGTGGTGCTGTTACCTTGTTTTTTACATGGACTGTATACACTGGAGTTTGGCTGATACTCCTTGGTAACGTGCACACAGGTGGGAAAGAAATTTTACTAAAACCTATGGTGCTGGATTCAACTCACTTACTTCTTGTTCATGGAATCAGCAGAGTCACAAGCACCTGTAGTGAGTGAAAACACAATGGAGGACAAGCAGCCTTCTACTTTCTCCTATTCAGACATAGATGCAGCACGCATCACCTCACTGGCCCTGGGATCAAGGAATTTTTTAAGGGTCACTGCAGAAGCAGACACTAAAAAAGAGTATGAGAGAACAAAAAGAAAATTGATATCTCTGGAACTGCATTCTGTGACACTTGCAGAATACTACCGTATTAAAAGGATCCCCAGAGGCTTAAGAGTTAAACTGAGGCCCACCATTCTATCTAACAATGAAATGTATAAAAGTAAATTTGAGAGCATTCTGAATAAGTGCTCATTTGACCTTATCGTCTTGACCGTGGAGTGCCTACAACTGGAAATTGAGAAACAGAAAAAAACCGTATCAGAAGTGGAAAGAATGATGGAAACTAAACTCACCCTGGATATGCTGAAAACTACTAAAGAAGAAGTAGATGCATTACTGGCACAATACCGTTCAGACCTGGAAGAAAGGAAAAGGGTTAAATTTGCACGGGATGAAACGGACTATGCCAACAACAGAGTGTATCAGTGGTCACATGACCAGACGTCACGACGCGAGGGCCCACGCTGGAGGAGACAGCCGAGAATTACAGCAGCGCAAGAAAAGGAAGACAGCTCATCATCCGGCGAGAGTTTTTTAGACACAGGCTCAGAAGGCGACACCGGAGGGGAGGGCGGAAGCACCGCCGATCAAAGGGAGTACAAGATGCACACACGGAGTTCCTGGAACCAGCAAGGGCAGCCGCAACGGTCACGGAGAGGAGCCAGACATCGCAGGGGTATGAGAAAACAACAATAGAGGTAAAAAAGTTGCCGGTTGTTAACCCCTTACTGTTTAACAAAAATGAACTGCCTGTTACTAACTTTATAAAGGGAAATGAACGGAACGAACTGTCTAATATTGCTAGTACTCCAGTGTTATCTGAAAATCCACTTGAGGGAAATGAACTGCCTGAGATTAACCTCTTAGAGTGTGGTATAATAAGGGGAAATGAACTGCCTGAAATTAAATCCCTAGAGTGTGACATAGTAGATAGTACACTGTCTGAGTTTATACCTGTGATACCCAATGCTAGTCCACAGGCAAATGTTGAAACTAATCTGGTTATTAATATTTCGAAATATAAGCTTACAGATAATGAGCATAGCTTATTAATGAAGGGCTTGTCATACTGTCCAGTGAAAGATTGTGATGAGTTTGAAATTGACAAAGATCTATACAAATTTTTCAGACTTCTAAGGTTGAAATCAATATATGGTGGTAAAAATGTAGCCAATGTAAGTGAAACTAATGCAATAAATGAAGATGATATGCAGAGTGAATGTTTGAATCTGAAAAAGTTAAATCTGCACAAAAAATCTTCATATGTACCTCCAACAAGCAACTCAGGTGTAGAAACATTTGTTAAATTTGTTCAACAAGATGTTGCTAATCTAATGAAAAAAACTAGATTAAATCCTTACACAAAACAACATAACCTCACAAAAGGGGAATGGGAGGCTATATCTACTTTGAAAAATAACAAAAATATCACCATAAAAAATGCTGACAAGGGCGGAGCAATAATAGTGTTAGACACTGACTATTATGTGCAGGAGATATTACAACAGCTGTCAGATGGAGGGGTTTATGAAATATTGGATCATGATCCTCTTAAAGAAATACAAAGAGAGCTTAAGGGCATATTAGATAGAGCTTTGACTCATAACATTATTTCTAAACAGGTCTATGATTTTCTGTATAATAAATACCCCATAACACCAATTTTTTATACATTACCCAAAGTCCATAAAAGCTTATTACATCCACCAGGACGCCCTATTGTGGCCTGTACCGATTCTATTTTTTCTAATATCTCTATCTTTCTGGACAAAGTCCTCTTTCCATTTGTCAAACAGCAAAAATCCTTTATTAAGGATACAAATGATTTTCTTTCAAAACTTATGGGGATTGAAATAGAGGATACTTGGTTAATTTTTTCACTGGATGTGGTAAATCTATATACCTCTATTCCCCATGAGGCAGGTCTATTGACTGTGAAAAGTTTTTTGAGTGACAGTGGCTTATATAATCTATCCCAGATTGACTTTTTTGATGACATGTTGAGACTTGTCCTATATTGCAATTATTTTCTCTTTCAAGACACTTACTACATGCAAAAGCGGGGAACAGCCATGGGCTCCAATGTAGCCCCCTCATATGCCAATTTGTTCATGAGTGGCTTTGAGAACAAATTTGTCTACACTAATCAGCCATTCATCAGCCATTGTAAGCTGTGGCTAAGGTATATAGATGATATTTTTGGCATATGGGGGGGCTCATTGGAGTCCCTGATACAGTTTGTTGAGGATATTAATGCCTCTATGACAGGTCTAAGATTTACCCTTACTTACTCTATCCAAAAGATTAACTTTTTGGATACAACTGTATATCGACATGGAAATACATTAAGTACAGATCTATATGTAAAACCCACAGATAGAAATACTCTGCTGCGATATGAAAGTTTCCACCCTGATACTGTTTTTAAATCCATACCCAGGAGTCAACTTTTGCGTACTAAAAGAATAGTTAGAGATCAAAAAGTATTGCCAGAAAGACTAGTGTCTATGGGCAATAAATTTATCCAAAGAGGATATCCAAAAGAAAATATCGCTAAAAACATTCAGGATTTGGATAGAGTACATGATAAAAAACCAACAGAGAAAGGAACAGATAGATTAGTGCTTTCTATGGAATACAGTGACAAGAGCAATGACATCTTTAGAATAGTAAGAAAACACTGGCATCTTTTGTCAAAATATAATCCAGAGATAGAATCATTTAAACTCCCCCCTATGCCATCATATAGAAGGGTAAAAAATCTTAGGGATCACATAGTAAAAGCTGATATAGGTACATCTAAAATGTCTGATGTAAATTATCTAACTACCCCTAATAAAGGCTGTTACCCCTGCTTACACTGTGCTCAATGTAATTCAGTTATTAAAGGGAAATTCTTAGCACAAAATGACAAAAGAAAGCAATATACAATCAATGGGTTATATACATGCCAAACCAACTATGCAATCTACCTACTTAAATGCCCATGTGGTCTTTGTTACATTGGCGAGACCACCCAAGCCGCCAGGGATAGGTTTAGTCAACATAAAGCATCCATTAAATCAAAAGATATGTCACTTCCAGTATCAGCACATTTTACAAATATGGGTCATACAGTAAGCCAGCTTCGCTTTCAAGTGATTGACCATATCCCCCATCATAGAAGAGGGGGTAATAGGGAACTAAAATTAAAACAGAAAGAAGTATGGTGGATTAAACGTCTGAACACATTACATCCATATGGTCTGAATAGAGATTATGATTTGTATTTGTTTTTATAATGGTTTTAAATGATGGAACATATTCTGGTACCACTAGAGGTCACTGTGTTGTTGAAATTTACAAACCTGGATAGGTATGGGTTAAACCAATTAACACTGAGAATTGAAGCATGATTGGTCCAGATACCCTTTTTAAAGTCAGTTTGTTTGATTGTAACTTATGCATGATTAAGGACTATGTAGGTCCGAAACGTCGCTTTTTACTGGTTGCTAAACCTCAAATAAAGATTTTTCACCTTTAAAAGAAGATTGTGTGCTGTGGTGCTGTTACCTTGTTTTTTACATGGACTATATATATATATATATATATATATATATATATATATATACAGTATATATATATACAGTATATAGACATACAGTGTAAATCATGTCGCAGTAGTTGGCATCTGATGTCACTCACAGGCGTGGAATGTTTCTACAATGCCCTTTGACATGGCCTGATGACAACATTGAGCCATAGGCTATTTAGAGACTGCTTGTTGTAAGATCAATGAAAATAACCCACATTATTAAACAGCATTCTAGATATATTTGATATTCTGCGTTTTTTACACATAGAAACAGTACAACATGCCTATTTACAGAATAAGTCAGCTGTGGAAAATTCTTTCTGATACAATTTCTTTCTGTGTACGAAAACCTCCATTAAACAATAACTTATAAAAATAAGACCCAGGAGATACACCAATTTAGCACAAGTGGCATCATTGTATCTAAAGTTCATCTACTATGCTTCTTTCTCATACAATAATTTTTGCCTTATCCTACCCTTCTTAAAGGACTAACAGAATCTAACACTTGAAATCTGAGTTGACTTTTATTATGGCCCGTTAAAGTAAAATGAAGGGCCACAGGAGGGTTAGTAGTTTCCCCTACATAAGCCAGACCATACGGACACTTACGTAAATTACATATTGGGATTCATATTGGGATTCACATGTATAATATCCTTTGATGGTGAATATTTTAACCCATCTTGGATGTGTCACAGTAAGACTACAGTGGATCAAGTGACATTGGACATAATTATGTTATGAAATGTACCAGATAATTCTGTACCTTTCCTTTCCATTCTTATACGCCATCTTCATTATCTTTAGTTTCATTAGAACAATTTCTAGTTAATCCAAAATGAATACATGAGGAGTGTAAAGTCAAGAAGAATCCAGTGTCCTTAATACAAATAAAACATTTTTTTGTATAGAATAGAAGTGTATATTTTTTATATCCAATGTTACCAAAAAATATTTCTGAATACTTAAAGGGACACTGAACCCAAAAATTTTTCTTTCATGATTCAGATAGAGCATGCAATTTTAAGCAACTTTCTAATTGACTTCTATTATCAATTTTTCTTTGTTCTCTTGCTATCTTTATTTGAAAAACAAGGCATTTAAGCTTTTTTTTTGGTTCAGGTCTCTGGACAGCACATTTTTATTGGTGGATGAATTTATCAACCAATCAGCAAGAACAACCCAGGTTGTTCACCAAAAATGGGCCGGCATCTAAACTTACATTCTTGCATTTCAAATAAAGATAAAACGAGAATGAAGAAAATGTTATAATAAGAGTAAATAAGAAAGTTGCTTAAAATTGCATGCTCTATCTGAATCACAAAAGAAAAAAAATGGGTTCAGTGTCCACTTAAATTCTCAAAAAATAAATCAAAAGGTATCATCTAAGTATAAAGCTACTAATATCAGCAATTGACATACTGGTTTGTCCACAATTTTTTTTACACTGGTTGTAATATAGAATTAGTATTGGCAAAACTGACTGTAGATACAGTACACAAAAGAAGATTGGGCCGTGTGACAGTAACTTTTTGCATGAAAAATGCAGCTTGTTGGGATGTAATAAAACACCCTTTCATAGCTTCTTGAATCAATTTAGAAAGTTGTGATATAGTCTTTTCAAGTCTCAGAAATGATATGACCTTTTCCATAATCCCCTTTGTCAACCTGTTATATAACCAATATTGGGTTATTAACGTTTTTTGAAAGCAGATATTTAATTAGGGGAGAGATTGGACTTACCCATTTTAACACTCATAATCTGTAACTTATCAAAACCCCTTTTTCACCCTTGTAATAAAAGGCATCAACTACTGGATAAGTTAAGGGACCTTGACTATCCTTCTAACTTTTCAAATTCTAAACCATTATATGAAAGTCACTGTTTATATCTTCATGTTCATCCTTTGTCTTTTTGATGATGCTTAGTAACAAAATGCCTTAAATCTAATGTTACAATTTTTTGTTTGAAGAGCTCCCTCTAGAAAGAAAAAAAAATCAGGTTTAGTACATGGGAGAAAGGAGTGTGCCATCCATCTCCACTTAAAGGGACATTGTACACTAGATTTTTCTTTGCATAAATGTTTTTGTAGATTATCTATTTATTTAGCCCATACAGGTTTATTTTTGTAAAAAAGTATAGTTTTGCTAATTTTTAAATAACATTGTGCTGATTTTCAGATTCCTAACCAAGCCCCAAAGTTTTAGATGTGTACTGATGTCTATAGTCTCCAGCTTGCTCCTGTTTACATAAAGAGTCTTTTCATATGCAGGGGAGGGGGATGTCTACACTTTTTGCTTTCCAGCCCATCTCAGTGGGTGTCCCAGGCTAACCTTTCTATTACATGCAGTTATATGGAAATTGGTGTATACTGTCCCTTTAAGAGCTATATATCACCAAACTTTATTTCATTTCATTCTTTTGCTGAATTTGGTTTGCAATTCTCCTTCATGTTTCTCCTCCCCTCTCTATGGGTTTGTGTCTTCTTGTATATCTTTGGCCTTTGATTATCATTATCATTCACCTAGCCTTTTTAGCGCTCGCTTCATCTACTTATACATTTGGCCTTTGATTAGACATGTGCGTTTTGTTTTGTTCCGAATCAAAATTCGGGACAAATTTCTCAAATTTGGAGCTTCGGATCGATTTGAATTCCCGAATTACCCTAGCAACGAAACTAAACTAATCCGAATGCATTTGTAACAAATACATCTGAATTAGTTCTGATTTATTAGTTACATTCGAATGGCAATGGACTAATCACAATTACACTAGTATTGTACAGTATATTAGGTTATATCATTCTGCTAGCTCTGTGCAGGGCACATTATGTTGCTGGTACCTCTGAGATTGGTGCTTAGGTGGGATGTGCTGTGTATTACACTAGTATTATGTACTGTATATTAAGTTACTGTATATACCTCTGTTAGCTCTGTGCATATTGTGTAGCTGGTACCTGTGAAGTTGGTACTTATGTTGATTCAGATGGGTTACATCAATATACAGTACATAATTCTAGTCTAATACATAATTCTAGTCTAATGTGCCCACCTAACACATACTGAACTTCCGAATTTACAAATCGAATATGAACCAAATACATCCGAATACATCCAAATTTATTCCAATCCGAATGAAGCCGAAACGAATACATTCGAATGTATCTGAATTCGAATCGATCCGAAAACAAAATTTTAAAAATTCCAAATCGGTCTGAAACGAACCAAAACGAATTTTTCCGCCACGCACAAGTCTACCTATGATAACTTGTCCTAAATAGGAGGGACTAATAGTGTCATTATCTGAGGAAGTGTCTCCTGAGCTGTCTATTATTCTATACATTTGTCTTTACTCTTTTATGATGAATAAAATTAGGTGTATGCAATTTATATACTTTATTAGCAGAATATTCTCCAGCATCCCTTTTATTTTCTATAAGATCCTCAATTTATCATTTTAAAGTTTTAAAATCAGTCTCAGATTTAAATGTTTTTAACTGACCTTGAATCCTCTCTATCTCTATTTGTACTATGTGTATCTCTTCTCATATATAATCAATTGTAAGAATAATAAGGTCACTAGAACATTTATTCATTATACATTCTCACTTAAATGAAGTGGGAAGTAAGTGGCACCTAAGACCTTGTTGAATGTATTTTAATTTATAATGTGCCGCTAAGGATGTATGCAACTCAATACTAATTAGACATGTGCGATTCGTTTCGGATCGATTCTGAAATTCGGAAAATTCGGAAAATTCGGAGATTCGGATCGATTCGAATTTCCGAATTAAAATACTGCCGAATCTACCGAATAAATCCGAATCAAATCGAATACATCCTAATAGATTTGAATACATCCGAATCAATTCGAATACATCCGAATTGATTCGGATGTATTCGGTAGATTCGGATGGCTGTATATTACACTAGTATTGTACAGTATATTAGGTTTTATCACTCTGCTATGGGTTAAACCTAATATACAGTACATAATACTAGTGTAATACACAGCACATCCCACCTAACACTTACCGAAATTCCGAATCGAATCAAATCAAACCGAATCGAACCAAACCAAATTTTTTTCCGAATCCGAATGAATCCGAAATGAATTCATTCGAATTTTTCCGAATTCGAATAGATCTGAACCGAAATTCGTATCGATCCGAATCGATCCGAACCGAACCGAATTTTTCGAAGCTGCACAAGTCTAATACTAATCTTGTGCCTACATAATTTCTCCAAAGATTGTTGTTCATCTTCTAGATCAGATTTTCAGAATTGGCTATTGCCTAAACATAATGTAGCAATACTAGAAGCATCCAATTGAGAGTATGCAAAAAGCTTCAGTGTTTCTTGTGATGGATTTAAATATGCCATTATGCAAATATAAAAATTTAGTATTTAAAAAAAAAAGTCACTTATATAAGTGCACCTCCACTTCTGGAAAATATAAGATTACAAAAATATATCTATGTGGATGCACTTAAAGGTAAAAATAAAAAAAATCTTCAAAAAAGTAATGGTTATTCTTACCGAAATTCCAAGATTGGAACATACCTCATGATGCAACTAGAACTGTGAACAACATTTTGATGTATTTGAAATGTTTTCCATAAAGTAAGCACTCAATTGGTATCTTCTAAATCATGTGTCAGATAAGCAGTTAAAGTGCAAACGTTTATAATGAAGGTTGGATAAGGGCGCTGCTGTTAAACAGCCAATAATAAATACACAGTCACATTGAATATGAATTATAAACTGTTAGAACTGCAGGTAAACAGTGTAGGAGTGTTTGGTGCGTGCCCTAACCACAGGCACAGTGGTATGTATACAGTTCCACAATGGGATATAAAAATGTGATGACGACCCATACCACCTATGGTGGAAGGGGCAAACCACTTCATGCCGGCATGATTGTTGTTTAGGTGCTCTGGATCACCTTTTCCTGCTTGGGTGTGACTTTGTGGGCTTCTTGAAATGTTTGGACAGCTCTATGTTTCCCAGTCCTAGATGCAGATTACTTTATATATGTGAGCAGGGATTTGTCATCTGGCAATTAAATAATCCTGCATGGTTGCGTCATGCCCTCAACATTCTGAATGAAAGCCAATGTTATTGTGGAATTGTTATATGGCTTTATTTGTGCATGGGGCATGTATCAAACACTCCCACACTAAGGAACTGTTTCTTGTATAAGGTAAAAATGGAATTACCTTTGTAATTATAGTTGCAGCATGTGTGTAGTTGTTTAAGTGTGTTGAGTTATACAAGGAGTATGTAACATATAGATAATATTAATAATATATACAGTACAGCTATTAGAATATAATTATGAGACAGATACAGTAGCCTATAAGAACTTCACTGCTCTCTCTTCTATCTCCCCAAGTATGTACTGGCTTAAACACCATACAGCCTTCACCCTGTGTCTGTTTCTCTTTGCTTCAACCCCTTTTAATTATATGCCTACCTGAAATTTACCATGTGGATTTCATAAGGACTTTTATTTGGAGGGTTGTAAGTACTCTTATTGCCTGTATTTGATTCAGATTCTTTGACTTATTCGCTTACCCTGTGATAAGGCCTGTGTCTCTGTAATGCCTTCCAGACTGAACATCTCTGCTTAAAAGGGCATGAAACCCAAACATTTTCTTTAATGATTCAGACAGAGCATTTCATTTAAAAAATCTTTCCAATGTACTTATCTTATCTAATTTGCTTTGTTCTCTTGTTATCCTTTGTGTTGAAAACCATACCTAGGTAGGATCAGGAGCTGTGAACTAGCGGCTGATTGGTGGCTGCAAATATTTGCCCCTTTTCATTGGCTTACCAATGTGTTTAGCTAGCTCCTTTAGTAATTTTTTGCTCCTTCAATAAGGACACTGAGGGAATGAAGCAAAACTGATAACACAAGTAAATTGGAAAGTTATTTAAAATTGCATTATCTATTTGAATCATTAACCCCTTAATAATGTTGCTGTTCTTTTTATGGGGGTTTCGAGACAATACCTTAATGACCAGTGGCGTACATGGTACATCAAGGTCATTAAGGGGTTAAATATCATTTTGGGTTTCAAGTCCCTTTAAGTTTAAATGGTTTCCTGTTTAAACTCTCTTTGCCGGACTGCAAGTAAGGAAACTTGCATAAATAAAAAGAGAGAAGCGCTCAACCTAGGAATGAACAATAGCATAAAAGCTTGTTCTATGGCTAGTTACCACCCTAGAAGCAGCCTCTTTTTGCTCAATATGTGCATTTCACAGAGAAGAACTTTCCTGAAGCATATCAGTCTGATCCTGACTTAACAGTACAGTCCAGCACCGAAATACCAGGCAATCCCTCTCTGAATGAGAGAAACTGCAAAACCCCAGATGTACGTTTCGGCCTATTGGGGGCCTCGTCAGTGAGGTGCAGCCATATCCCTCTAGGCACACTGAGCAACGGGCCGTACTGTACTATGAAGTCAGGATCAGAATGATATGCTTCAGGAAAGTTCTTCTCTGTGGAAGGCACATGTTGAGCAAAAAGAGGCTGCTTCTTGGGTTGTAACTAGCCATAGAACAAGCTATTATGCTATTGTTCATTCCCAGGTTGAGCGCTTCTATCTTTTTTTTAATGCAAATTATGACACTTAGGGAAGTCTCCCTATGTGTGATGCGGGAATCCAGACGTGGACCCGTTGCTCAGTGTGCCTAGAGGGATATGGCTGCACCTCACTGACGAGGCCCACAATAGGCCAAAACGTACGTCTGGGGTTTTGCTGTTTCTCTCGTTCAGAGAGGGATTGCCTGGTATTTCGGTGCTGGACTGTACTGTGAAGTCAGGATCAGACTGATATGCGTCAGGAAAGTTCTTCTCTGTGAAAGGCACATGTTGAGCAAAAAGAGGCTGCTTCTTGGGTGGTAACTAGCCATAGAACAAGCTATTATGCTATTGTTCATTCCTAGGTTGAGCACTTCTCTCTTTTTATTTATGCAAATTATGACACTTAGGGAAGTCTACCTAAGTGTGATGCGGGAACCCAGACGTGGACCCGTTGCTCAGTGTGCCTAGAGGCATATGGCTGCACCTCACTGACGAGGCCCACAATAGGCCAAAACATACGTCTGGGGTTTTGCCGTTTCTCTCGTTCAGAGAGGGATTGACTGGTATTTTGGTGCTGGACTGTACTGTTAAGTCAAGATCAGACTGATATGCTTCAGGAAAGTTCTTCTCTGTGAAATGCACATATTGAGCAAAAAGAGGCTGCTTCTAGGCTGTTAACTAGCCATAGAACAAGCTATTATGCTATTGTTCATTCCCAGGTTGAGTGCTTCTCTCTTTTTATTTATGTAAAGTGAGGAAACTTGCTTACTTTTGGGATAAAACAGAAATATGTTCTTTTTTATTTGAATCCTCTTATTTTGGCAAAAGTACATAAAAATATTATTTTTACTTACTTGTTTTTTTCTGTTTGAAGTCTGTAGAAATCCCTAAATTACCTAACAATGCATGCATTCACCCCCCTCCCTTTCTTTCTCATCTTTTGAAGTTCCTGCTACCCACCTTCTCTCCCAGTAGTTCTCCATGTTGCTGTTATCTATCTGCCTCTTGGCCCAGCATTACAGCATCATAAATTCTAGAACACTTCGAAGCTTGGCTCCCACACTTTTTTTCTTGTTACGTCCCTCCTCTCATCTTAGTTGACTTCAACATACCCAGTGACAATTCTAACATGCCTGCTGCCTCTAAACTTACCACCACTCAGTGGACATCTTCAACCCACTGTTCACCAATCTATTTGCCATTTCCAAGTTCTCTAGCTTCCTCTTTCCTCTCTCTGACCACCATTTACTAACTTTCTCTCCTACTCTAACTACAGCAGCCTCACAAACCCACAAAAAACTGCTACGGAAATTTAATGACTTGGATCTCACAGACTTTTCTGCTCAACTAAAACCTCTACTCTCCAACATTTAACCCCTCTCTTGCCCAAACCTTGTGGCCTTACAGTATAATTGTGCACAAAAATAAAGCGTATTAGAAAGGATAAAGTATGAAGCAACGTTAGCACTTCTCTTCAGGTGCTCGCTGCCAGCCCCGGTTCTCCCAAACCGTGTATAGAAGCAGAAAGTGTTTAAAGTGGCGGCGATGTGTCACCTCCAGGGAACCAAGCTGCCCACGTCCTCATTAACGTTAATAAGACTGAAATAGTCTTTCTAGACCATGATATCAGTTGTACATTAATAAGACTGAAATAGTCTTTCTAGACCTTGATATCAGTTGTAAAGACAACATCATTAGCACCAAAATTCATTTTAAAAAATGTGATGCGAATACCTATATTAATAAAGACAGTTGCCATCACCCTAGCTGGCTTAAGTCAATTCCCAAGAGCCAATTCCATAGAGTACGTCACAATTGTAGTAATGTGGATAACTATAGACAACAGTCAGGATTTATCAGGGACAGATTTATTGAAAAAGGATACAGATGAGGTAGAGAAGGATAGACAGAACACTGAGCTCCTAGAAAGGGAAACATTATCGGTTAATAGGAATAAGGGAGAGAAAGTTTGTGAAAATAAGTTCCCATTTTTTGTTACAACCTACAGTAAAGATTTCAAACTGATAAATAGGGTAATCAATTAACACTGGCACATTCTTGAGAGAGATCAAATCTTTAAAACTGTGATCCCTAATAGACCGAATGTAGTTTTCAGAAAGACTAATTCATTTAAAAATATCTTAGCCCCCTCTTTAATTAAGGGGATGCAGCCCAAAACCTCTTGTATATTAAACAACCTAACAGGTTTTTATTCATGTGGAAAGTGCAAGGCCTGTGAATATAAGAAATATTCAAATCAATAATTTGTTTCCACATTCACAGGTAAGCAGTATAACATAAAAAATGTATTAGTTGTAAAACCACCAGTGTAATATACCTGCTGACCTGTGGCTGTGTAGTACAATATTTAGGCCAAACGTCTAGATTCCTCAAGACCAGGATTTTGGAAAATGTCAACAAAATAGAGAAAAAGAAATTAGATCATGGGGTTCCTATACACTGCAACTGTTGTAATAAATGTTATGCTAACATTAAATGGGTATCGAGTATTAAATGGGGATCGAGAAAGTAAAACAGTCATGGAGAGGAGGGAGCTTAGAATCCCTTCTGTTGAAAAGAGAAATGTGGTGGAAATTTAATATGAAGATCTATGGTGAATGGGGGTTAAATAAGGATACTAAGGTAGCAGCTTTCTTATAAAGGGATATGTAGACTATCAATGCCCTTTAAGATTACTATGTTTCTATGAAAGATGTGTTTAACTACTGAGGTTGTCTAAGTTCTTCTCCTCAGTAGCCAGTTAATAGCTTTTGAGGATTTATTTCTTTTATTGTTGGTTTGTTGGTGAGGATTGAAGAAAAATAGGTTTTGAAAATTATTCTATGTTTAAGAACATGTAACATCCTGTCCTGTTTTCCCTAATGAACAGCATTTATTATTCTGCTTGTGATAATGTTAAGCTTTAATAGAGATTATAATATCATACATTAAGGCTTTTTATAGCAGCCTTTTAGTGAACATTGGTTGTTTTGACTTTACTGGTCTTTCTGTTGTTTTTTTTTAATACTTATATGGTATGGTATTGCTATTTATCTTTGACCTTGTTTATCAAGTGAATTAAATTTTTGTATTGTTTAAGTTGGATCTCTAACTTGTCCCTCCTTTTATCTTGCCATTTGTACACCTAAACAGCAGATAATATCACTCTATTGAATCAGTACTTCTAAAGGATATGAGAGAGATTTGTTCAGTGTTTCCATTGGGAGAAAGAAGACCAAAGATTGTGATAGTGCAGTGGTTATCACGTCCGCTTAACATGCACAAGGTCCTGGGATTGAGACTGAGTGGGACTACCAATCTCTTCATTGGTTGACGCAAGGACATCTGACCGATGTTTATTTTTATTTTTGTAGATTGGTCGGTATCTTTATAGTGATTTTAACATTTGATATTGATGTTAACAGAGATCGCAATAATAAAATGTTTATAAGTGGCACAACTTTTGCCTTGTACCAATAGCTAATGTGGTTCATCATCATTTGTATAGTTTGATTTATGCTGCACAAATTAATGTTTAATAACACATATGTTTCCAAGCACAGATTGTTTTTTATACAGATTATTTAGTGAGATATTATCAATGTAAAGAGATAATTAACACAAAGACACAATGGGGTATATTTATCAAAGCATCAACCGGAAATACGCTTGAATCCCACATCGTATTTGTGGCCAGATTGATCCACTGTAGTTATCAAAGCGCCAAGATCGGCAA
This sequence comes from Bombina bombina, assembly GCF_027579735.1. Taxonomy (NCBI): domain Eukaryota; kingdom Metazoa; phylum Chordata; class Amphibia; order Anura; family Bombinatoridae; genus Bombina; species Bombina bombina. The sequence goes on along the minus strand of NC_069502.1, from coordinate 905,714,845 downwards.
ATGTTGAAATTTGTGACGTAATATGCGATCCTGCAATCTCAATCCGACTCAGATCGATGCTTGCATCATTACAGATGTTTCAAATTCAGATTTGACTCTATTTGACCTTTTTCCCAATTTATCAAACATTTAACAGGTACGCTTGCGTGTATTCCCGACGCAGTGTACCTAGTTTTCAATCCGCCACCCTTGAGGTCGCAGATGCCATAGAACGCAATGGGAGTCTGAAAACAAAGAAAGCTTATGTTCGATGCTGCAAGAGAATGAAGTATATTGCATAATAAAAGTAAATTAGAAACTCTATTAAAATTGTATACCCTTTCTAAATCAAACAATATTATTATTCCACATTTGGTGCACTAGTAGATATAGGGATAAAAATGAAAAATACATTACTATTTATGGATTATGCTACAAATTTGTCTCTCATTACAAAGCAAGGGGACAATATTATTTCTACAAATTTGTTGAAAAGTTTTACCCCTTGTCGCACTAATAGATATAGAGATAAAAATGAAATAAATACACAACATAATATAGCTAAATTCCTTTTTATTTTTTGTGAACAATCTATGTGCACCATGTTTAAGCCATGTAATACAAGTCACACACTTCCCTTCGCACCAATTTTGACTCAACACTTTTCTCACCAATTATGACTCAAACTCTAAAACAACCCACACTCTAGTGAACTTTTCAACCACTTTTGATTGGAATATGCATAATCACATGATTTATGACATCAGCCAATCTGATTCAAATATACATTTTAAACTATCACTAACGAATCAAATTGCTTGATACTTGTGTCATTGATCACTCATCAGAACTTGTAAGTGCCATTTGTTACATTGTGTATTATACTTTGAAAGTATGTATATGTGAAATTAGTATTAAAGATAAACATTGATGCTGACATTAGGACACACAGTGTAATATTTTAGACAATGATTTTAAAATTTAAATTGATGTTTAATTCAATATAATCTTAAACTGATAGCTCAAAGGGATAGCCCACCTAACATTAATCTGTCATGATTCAGATACAGCAGAAATTAAAACCACCTCTTTTCTGTCATGCTATTTTCAGTGCATTTCTTCCTTCTCTTGAATTTCTTATTCAGTAAGAAATGTCATCTTATATACCAGCCCATTTTATAACACCTGTTATACTTGTTGCAATCAGAAGGGGTTACACAGGTACAGAGAGAAAACTGGCCCATCTCTTAAAATATCCATTGATTGCAAATAAATACATATAATACTCTGATTACATGCTATTTTTGCAATAATTTTTGCTCAGAATAATAATACATTTACACTATATACATATAGTGGTATAAATAAACACAGAGATATGAAAAACAACATTGTTTAAAACAAAAAAAGAAATTTAGAGACATGTAAATATGTTTGCAAAAGATTTCTGACATAACACACACACACACATATATATATATATATATATATATATACACAAGTATGTGCAAAGATAAATGTACAAATTCTAGCATTAATAATCATTTATAAAAAAAAAAACATGAGCTAAACGCATATTATGACTTCTAGAAATACAAATACACATTGATTTATGTGAAAGTATCATATAACAGATTTTTTGGTATAACAAATAAATATAAAAATAACTTTCTATTAGATATTGTTTGTTGAGGTATATATGTAGCTATTTCTTGGACATTAACAGATTAAAAATAAAAGATTAGCTTTAGAGAAATGTGCTTGTTCATGGACAGTAATGAAATGGTATAAATAAAGTTGGGAAAAACCCGAATAACTGCGACATCAATGACTGTTAGTTAACAACAGTCTGATGCTCATTGCACCGTACTTGACGCACGTGTTTTTGACAGGTTTTTTTATAAATAAGGGTATCAGATGCAGATCTGTGGCAGCGATGTCTGGTGAGCGTATTGACGCTGGCGAATGCACTGAGATTGACGCTTTGATAAATATACCCCTATAGGTCTGTTGATATCAGAATGGAAGCTTTTTATGTGGGGAAGTGTAACCAAATAAATTTATTTAAGGCATCTGGCATACTGAATTTCATTGGTATATTTCTACACTTCCTAACAGAAAAGATAGGAATTGGATACAGCCCTGATGTAAGCTAAATTCAGCACACCTGTGGATAGGTGTGTCTCGAAGAAGGCAGGCAGGGTTTTGAGACTATAAATTTGTTTGTGAATATTACTAGGCTATAACCATTTGTTCCAGAAATTGTTTTAACTTTATGCATTGAGCTGTATTTTAAATAAAACCCGAAGCTGCACCTGAAGACACCTTTGTGATGATTTTAATAAAAGGCTTATTTTAACTGCAATCTCATGAGTATACCCAGTTTGTGCGCCTGCCACATTGTCTGAAATCTGCTACACTATTGTGAGCTCTTTTATTTTGGAGGTGAAAGCAACAAGGTCGTGGGCAGCTTTGTTCCTTGGAGGTGACACAGTGCTGCCACTTTCAACATTTTGTGCACAAAAATAAACCCTTGAAAAAGCTGCACTCTCCACTGTTAGCCATGCATCTTGCACTCAAGGACAACCGAACAGACCCGCTATCTTCAGAGTGCTGATTTCCTGCATTATAAATTTATCCTCAGATCATATAACTCTGCCCTCAGTCTTACAAACAAGTTTATTTCTCCTTAACTCATGCATCCAACCCCAAAAGGCTGTTTTCAACCTTTAACTCATTCTTACATCCATGCGTTGGTATTAATCAGTTGAGTGCAAATATTGCTTTTGTGTAAGCTATATTTTGTGCTCAACTTGTAATCTGGCCCTCTATCTTTCCTCTTTTGACAATTTCCTCTTGGATGTCCGCACACTACATTCAACTCAATCTGTTTTAAACTGAGCTGCTTCTTATTCTCCCCTCTCTGAGAAATCTGACACCTGACATTTATCAACACCTCACCCTGGGTCTGCTTTCTTGGGGGTCACACTTGACTCTGAGCTCACATTCACTCCACATATACAAGCGCTCACCAAATCCAACCTTTCCTTGTGCATTGACTACTACAATCTGTTTCTAAATGTCCTTCCCAAACACTGAGTCTAATCTATTATGAATACTTCAGCTAGACTCATCCACCTAAGTAGCCAATCTAAATTAGCTGTTCTTCATACACTCTAAAATGCAATTCAAAGTTTTAACCCTAATCTGTAAAGCACTCAACAACCTCACTCCCAACTATATTTCCTCTCTCATCTCCAAATACTCCCCGCCCCGTCCACCTCTATCAACCTCTGACCTACATCTCTCCACTCCTATTATCTCTTTGTCCCTCTCTTGCCTCCAAGACATCTAACGCACTGCTCCTGTCCTTTGGAACTCTCTATCATGCGCCATCACACTATCTTGGACCTTGTATAGGGTTAGATGCTCTTTGAAAACACACCTATTCAGAGAGGCTTACCAACTCTCCTCTGTTTTTTATCCTACCCAAACTAAATCTTTAACTGCATTGACTCACTGCTGCAACTACAATCCATGTGACAAGCTACCCCAAAGCTTATGTCTCTGCACCTTCAACCTGTAGACTGTAAGCTCTCCGGAGTAGGGCCCTCTTCCTCTTGTACAAATGTTTGTCATTCTAATCCCCTAACGCTATACCCAGCGCTATGGGATGTTTGTAGTGCAATACAAATAAATAATACATAGTAACATAGTAGATGAGGTTTAAAAAAAGTAGAAGTCCATTGAGTTCAACCTATACAAATCTAATATACTTACAATAAAAGTTTCAGTTGAGTTTAAATTAATCCCATTAAAAAGGTGACCCATTTAACACAAGCCATAATATCCATGAATTATGTTTCTAGCTAGAAATTTATCCAAACCATTTTTAAATGTATCTAACGTATTAGTATTCACTACCTCCTTTGGTAATGAGCTCCACAATTTTATTGCTCTTAACAATTCCGTTGCAGGAGATTAAATCTCCTTTTCCCCAGCCTTAAATTGTGACCTCTTGACACAAACAATGTTCTTGAAATAAACAGAAGTTCTGCCATCTCTGTATATGAACCTTGGAGGTCCTTGCTTTAAATTTTCTACCTAACTCTCTGAATTTATTTTTTAGGACACTCCATCTCCCACTGATTCCTTAATTAGTGCCAATATGCACCATGATTGAAAGATCAGACCCAGATCCCTATAACAATCAATACGCTCAACAATATGCCTAACACGAGCCCCAGGAAGACCGCAAACTGTTCTACTTAAGGGATCTGGATGACAAATTACCATATCAACCTTCCTAATAATAGAGTCTCCTACAACCAACATCTGCCTCAGGCCCAGGCTTGTATGCCTCTCTTCCATGACTAAAGGACTGTTCACTATACTAGGCAGATCAGCCCTCTCTGACATTTCCACCCCTGAACTGATATCCCCAACTTCTTCATTCAATCTTGCAAATCTGTTGGGGTGTACTAGCTCAGAACTTGCCTATCTCTTCTACTTACTTTTACTTCCCTTCTAACTGTGACCCAGCTACATCCTGAAGTCTCCCCATCTAAATCCTCTCCATTCTCACTGGTAGAACCATGAACAATCTGCTTAGTCATATGCATTTCCCTTTCAAGTGTGTGAATATTATGCTGTGTTGCAATTTGTTCCTCCAGAACTCCAATACAAGTTTCTAAAGAGACAATATGCTCACACTTGCCACAGACATATAATCCCTGAAGCGGCTTCTCCAGTGATGCAAACATATGGCAAGCTGTACACTGAGGGAGATTCTCACACATTCTTACTAAAAATTATCTTACTCTTATCTTAAAAATATAAAATAGTTATATCCCCCTTGGTTACTTAATGGTGATGATATTAATAATACCATGATTAAGAGCTGGAACCAAGTTTGCTGGAGACGTGCTGCAGGTAAATGTCAGGAACAGGATGAAATTGTCACTGGAAAGACACAACCAGATGTAAGCAGCCACAGAATATCCACTGGTTAGGCCAAAGTTCAATACCAGAATGACAGAAGAAACTGAGAGTCATAGTTTTATTCCAGAAGTCAGCAACCAATTAATCAGTCCACAATTCAAGTTGTAGGCAAGGTTGAGGCAAAAGACGTAAACAGGGTACACTCTAGGGTCAGAACCAGGAGGGCAGGCTAGAAACAAGAAAGTCAGGTCTTCCACCAATCAGCAGCTAGCTTCTTGTAGTGCATTGCTGCTCCAGAGCCTACTTAGATATGCATTTCAACAAAGGATGCCAAGAGACCAAATTTCAATTTACTTGTATTATCAAAGTTGCTTTGTCTTCTTTGTATCCTTTGTTAAAGAGTAGGATCAGGAGCAGCAATGCACTACCAGGAGCTAGCTTTACACATAAGTAGAGCTAATGACAAGAGGCATATACAGTATGTGTAGCTACCAATCAGCAGCTAGCTCCCAGAAGTGAATTTGTAATCTTAAGCCTACCTAGGTATACTTTTTAACAAAGAATACCAAGAGACCAACGCAAATTTGATAATAGAAGTAAACTAGAAAGTTGTTTAAAACTGTGTGCTCTATCTAAATTATAAAAGTTTAGTTTTGACTTTACTGTCCCTTTAAAATACAACCTTTACAACAGTAATTTTATAATAATATAACATAACATATATGTATATCCTATCCTATATATAGTGTATATAAATAAAGAGACCTTGTCCAATTTTTTAACCCAACAGTATAAATTTCATAAAGTTTTTTCAAACATTTTATATAATTATATATCCTTCGTGGAGGATGGATGTCCAGTCTTCAAAAACTGTAATTTGATCTTCGGGGGTTAGTGTTAGGTTTTTTTAAGGGTTTATTGGGTGGGTTTTATTTTTAGCTTAGGGTTTGGGCTGAAAAAGAGCTAAATGCCCTTTTAAGGGCAATGCCCATCCAAATGCCCTTTTCAGGGCAATGGGGAGCTTAGGTTTTTTAGATAGGATTTTATTTGGGGGGTTTGGTTGTGTGGGTGGTGGGTTTTACTGTTGGGGGGTTGTTTGTATTTTTTTACAGGTAAAAGAGCTGATTTCTTTGGGGCAATGCCCCTCAAAAGGCCCTTTTAAGGGCTATTGGCAGTTTAGTTTAGGCTAGGGTTTTTTTATTTTGGGGGGGGGGGGTTAATTTTGAGAGGGCTTTTAGATTAGGTGTAATTAGTTTAAATATTTGATAATTTCTTTTTTATTTAGTGTAATTTAGTGTTTATTATTTTTTGTAATTTAGTTAATTGTATTTAATTAATGTAATTGATTTAATTGTAGTGTAAGGTTAGGTGTTAGTGTTAGACAGGTTAGGTTGTATTTTACAGGTAAATTTGTATTTATTTTAACTAGGTAGTTAGTAAATAGTTAATAACTATTTACTAACTATTCTACCTAGCTAAAATAAATACAAACTTAGCTGTGAAATAAAAATAAAACCTAAGATAGCTACAATATTGTACCTAGCTTAGGGTTTATTTTATAGGTAAGTATTTAGTTTTAAATAGGAATTATTTAGGTATTAATAGTAATTTTTATTTAGATTTATTTTAAATAAGGGATGCAACTAATGATTATTTTTATAATTGATTAATCGGTCGATTATTTTTCGATGAATCGATTAATAGGATAAAAAAAAAATAATTCTGATTTTTAAAATAAAATCCACATACTGAGTGTTATAAATATAAACTTCCGACTAAAACTTAACAGTAAAACAACTGTTGGTCCAATTTTTTAAACAGCAGAACAAATTTTTATAATTAAGCAAAACAAAACCACAAACTGTTTGAAAAGAGGTAGAACTAGAAAGAGTCAGACTATCACTGCTTATAACTAGTGATGTCGTGAACATAAAATTTTCTGTTCGCGAACGGCGAACGCGAACTTCCGCAAATGTTCGCGAACGGGCGAACCGGGCAAACCGCCATAGACTTCAATAGGCAGGCGAATTTTAAAACCCACAGGGACTCTTTCTGGCCACAATAGTGATGGAAAAGTTGTTTCAAGGGGACTAACACCTGGACTGTGGCATGCCGGAGGGGGATCCATGGCAAAATTCCCATGGAAAATTACATAGTTGATGCAGAGTCTGGTTTTAATCCATAAAGGGTATAAATCACCTAACATTCCTAAATTGTTTGGAATAACGTGCTTTAAAACATCAGGTATGATGTTGTATCGATCAGGTAGTGTAAGGGTTACGCCCGCTTCACAGTGACAGACCAAACTCCCGCAGCGGGTACAACATCATCATCATCACACCGTACGTCCATGTGTGTAATGCTGCCTGACTGAGACATATCTCTGTTATCTACATCCTCTGGCAATAATGGTTGCGCATCACTCATTTCTTCCAACTGATGTGTAAATAACTCCTCTGACAGATCAAGTGAAGCGGCTGTGGTGCTAGTGTTGGTGGTGCCGGCAGGCGGGCGAGTGGTAACTTGAGAGGTGCCCGAAACTAAGCTGGATGAGGATGGTGCGTCAAGGTTCCGAGCGGAAGCTGTAGAAGATTGGGTGTCCTGTGTTAGCCAGTCAACTATGTCCTTAGAACTTTTCGAGTTCAGGGTACGTGGCCTCTGAACACTAGGCATTATTCTAGGGCCAAAGGGAATCACAGCACCACGACGGCCCCTGCGGGGTGGCCTGCCTCTGCCTGTCATTTTTTTTCTCGATTAGTGGTACTATGCGTGCAAGCTACTGTGACAACAGATATGAGTGGCACTGTGCACTGGCAGAAGTTGGCAGAGTAGACACTGTAGGCCTGACACACACGCTTGCAGACAACTAACTGCTATTCAATCTATTATAGTCAAAATTGTATTTTTTTTTAATGTACACTACTGTTACACCAGATATGAGTTGTACTGGTGTGACACTGTGCCCTGGCAGGCACTGAAATGCACACGTGTGAAGGAAACTGACTGCTATTATTTCACAGTCAAATTTCTAGTTTTTTTTTAACCCCTTAAGGACCAAGGCCATTTTTCAATTTCTTTCCCTTAAGGACCAGGGCTATTTTTACATTTCTGCGGTGTTTGTGTTTAGCTGTAATTTTCCTCTTACTCATTTACTGTACCCACACATATTATATACCGTTTTTCTCGCCACTAAATGGACTTTCTAAAGATACCATTATTTTTATCATATCTTATAATTTATTATTAAAAATATTATAAAATATGAGGAAAAAATGGAAAAAAACACACACTTTTTCTAACTTTGACCCCCAAAATCTGTTACACATCTACAACCACCAAAAAACAACCATGCTAAATAGTTTCTAAATTTTGTCCTGAGTTTAGAAATACCCAATGTTAACATGTTCTTTGCTTTTTTTGCAAGTTATAGGGAAATAAATACAAGAAGCACTTTGCTATTTCAAAACCACTTTTTTTTCAAAATGAGCGCTAGTTACATTGGAACCCTGATATCTGTCAGGAATACCTGAATATCCCTTGACATGTATATATTTTTTTTTAGAAGACATCCCAAAGTATGATCTAGGCCCATTTTGGGATATTTCATGCCACCATTTCACTGCCAAATGCGATCAAATAAAAAAAAATTGTTCACTTTTTCACAAACTTTAGGTTTCTCACAGAAATTATTTACAAACAACTTATGCAATTATGGCATAAATGGTTGTAAATGCTTCTCTGGGATCCCCTTTGTTCAGAAATAGCAGACTTATATGGCTTTGGCATTGCTTTTTGTTAATTAGAAGGCTGCTAAATGCCACTGCGCACCACATGTGTTTTATGCCCAGCAGTAATGGGGTTAATTAGGGAGCATGTAGGGAGCTTGTAGAGTTAATTTTAGCTGTAGTGTAGTAGACAACCCAAAGTATTGATCTAGGCCCATTTTGGTATATTTAATGATACCATTTCACCGCCAAATGCGATCAAATTTAAAAAAAACAAATTTTTTAGCAATTTTAGGTTTCTCACTGAAATTATTTACAAACAGCTTGTGCAATTATGGCACAAATGGTTGTAAATGCTTCTCTGGGATCCCCTTTGTTCAGAAATAGCAGACATATATGACTTTGGCGTTGCTTTCTGGTAATTAGAAGGCCGCTAAATGCTGCTGCGCATCACACGTGTATTATGGCTAGCAGTGAAGGGGTTAATTAGGTAGTTTGTAGGGAGCTTGCAGTGTTAATTTTAGCTTTAGTGTAGAGATCAGCCTCCTACCTGACACATCAGACCCCCTGATCCCTCCCAAACAGCTCCCTTCCCTCCCCCACCCCACAATTGACCCCGCCATCTTAAGTACTAGCAGAAAGTCTGCCAGTACTAAAATAAAAGGTTTTTAATTGTTTTTATTTTTTTTAGCATATTTACATATGCTGTGGTGTAGCATCCCCCCTTAGCCCCCAACCTCCCTGACCCCCCCCCAAAACAGCTCTCTAACCCTCCCCATCTGCCTTATTGGCGGCCATCTTGGGTACTGGCAGCTGTCTGCCAGTACCCAGTTTGCAAAAAAAAGTAGTTTTTTCTGTTGTTTTTTTTTTCTGTAGTGTAGCTTCCCCCCCCACAGACCAACCCCCCCCCCCCCCACCTGCCTGATCTTTTTTTTTTTTTAATTTTTATTCCTTTTTTTAAAAATTTTACACCAACTTTTTCTGTAGTGTAGCGATTCCCACCCGCTCCCTCCCCGTACACACGCCCGCGCCCTCCCGTGCATGTCCTTGCGTGCCCCCGGACATCCCCGCCCACGAATCCTGCCCCCCTCCACTGACTGCTATTATTTCACAGTCAAAAAAGTGTTGTTTTTTTTAAATGTACACTACTGTTACACCAGATATGAGTGGTGGCACTGGGCAAGTGGGCACAGTATACGCTGTGAGCCTGACACACACGCTGGCAGGCAGGCAACTGCAATTAGATTACACAGGGAAAAAAAAAAAAAAGCAGACTGATGTTCTAGCCTTAAAAAGGGCTTTTTGGGGTGCTGTCCTTACAGCAGAGATCAGATGAGTCCTTCAGGACTGTAGTGGACACTGAATACACTAGCCTAGCTATAGATTTCCCTATTAAATCAGCAGCAGCTACACTGTCCCTCCTCTCACTAAGAATGCAGCTTCCGAATGAATCTAAAATGGATGCTGTCCAGGAGGTGGGAGGGTCTAGGAGGGAGGGTCTGCTGCTGATTGGCTAGAATGTGTCTGCTGGCTGTGAGTTACAGGGTCAAAGTTTACTCAATGATGACGAATAGGGTGCGGACCGAACATCGCATATGTTCGCCCGCCGCGGCGAACGCGAACAAGCTATGTTCGCCGGGAACTATTCACCGGCGAACTATTTGCGACATCACTATTTATAACATTCTGTTATTCACTCTTTCAGAAACTTTGCATTGAAATGCAAAAATGTCAACATTTCCACATGCTCCTGGCTGAGGCGCTCAGATGGTGTTGAGGTGTCTGAGATGCATAAATAGGGTTTTGCCTATTTCACCAAGGTATGCTATTTATCTTTGTTAGTTCTCCACCAATGCAAGGGAACTCTCAACAAAGTAAGCCTGGACTTTATTTTAACATAAAAATATATTGAATATCTATTTGCAGTGGTAAATAACCACCTATAAGGTTAGGGGGAAAAATATCTAGCCCACGCTTAAATAACAGATATATACTTACAGAGGTTGAATTTGGTACATATTCCAATTAATTAAAAATAGGAAGAACAATAAAAAAAGGCAAAAGGGCTAAAGACTATATATCAGTAAAAGGACATAGACTTACACATTTATCTATAGAGTACAAATATCAACAATAGCAAGCCATCCGCTAAAAATTGTGCAAACAGGTAATAGTGACATCAATTCATTTAACAAATGCCATCAATCTAGGGCTAGATGTAAAAAACAAGCTCGGCACTATTTCATGCAAAGCATAGTCCCAAATCACCTGATTTGATATAAACAATCCAAATGAGGACTCCTATTTTATTTCTGGGTTGCACATAAGACAGGAGTAGTTGTAAACTTAAAAATAAACTTATAGTGTCCTAAAAAGGTGAAAAGTAAATGTCTGTAGATGTCCTTTAGGCTAAGGGCATAAACATAAAACACAATACCATGTGCAGGAGTTCATTGGAGTAAAGCAGCTGGTGCTAATTGCAAACCAACTAATCGATTATGAGATTTGTAGACAACTATTTTCATAATCGATTATTATCGATTATGCCGATTTGTTCTTGCAGCTCTAATTTTAATTATGTTAAAGTTAGTGGGTGTTAGGGTTAGGGTTAGACTTATGGTTAGGTTTAGGGGTTAATAACTTTAGTAGAGTGGCGACAATTTTGGAGGCAGCAGATTAGGAGTTAATAACAGTAATGTAGGTTGCGGCGATGTTAGGGACAGCAGATTAGGGGATAATAATATTTAACTAGTGTTTGCGATGTGGGAGTATGGCGGTTATGGAGTTAATATGTTTATTATAGTGGCGACGATGTCGGGAGCAGCAGATTCGGGGTTAATAATTGTATTTTAGTGTTTGTGATGCGGGAGGGCCTCGGTTTAGGGGTTAATAGGTAGTTTATGGGTGTTAGTGTACTGTTTAGCACTTTAGTTATGAGTTTTATGTTACGGCTTTGTAGTGTAAAACTCATAACTACTGACTTTCAGTTTACGGTACGGATCTTGACGGTATTGGCTGTAACGCTCACTTTTTGGCCGGACAGGCAAACTCGTAATACCGGCGCTATGGAAGTCCCATTAAAAAAGGACTTTTTGAAAGCTGCGGTAGTTACATTGCGTTACTGCAAAAAAAGTGAGCGGTACAGATATGTGCATACAAAGAAAAGCGGGTCTCAAGCGAAAAGGTGAAATCCAAAAAACACCTTTATTGTGAACAACATAGAAAGTAAAATAATAAAACTTAAAATAAACTACATGTAGACAAGGTGGTCAAACGCGTTTCGGCTCACGCCTTCATCTGTGACCTGTACATTATACTCTGCTAAGCATGTATATACCCTAAGGGCAATTCTGATTGGTTGATTGATGCACAGAACAGTCAGTTGATTGACACTGAGAAAACGCCCTCTTGAGATTTTAACCCCTGGAAAAATGCATGTTACAAAAAACGCATGTTACAAAAAACAGATTAACATCAATGAGAGCTTATGTGTAGGAAAAGAAAAAGAAAATAATAATAATAATAAGAGCAAAGCAAAAACAAAGGCAAAAACATATACAAAAGCAAAAACAAAGCCAAAAACTAGAGGCTAAAATCTAAAACATAAAACATAATAAAGCAGAGGAGTTTACTTATATATAGCAAACAATAATGGTAAGCAATACAATGATAGTAATAACTACTAAAGACTGTGTGTATAAATGTACCTACCAAAATACCGCTCAGACATGTTGAATTTAATTTTATTTAATTTTATTATTAAATGTTATTATTAAATACTATTTAATATTATTTAGTTTTGTTATGTTGATTGCAGGCTCTCAATGTGTAAACTTATAATGGTGAACAAAAAAGAGCTTGATAAGGGGGAAGGTTTCCTGGACTAATGGCATATTTAATCACTAAGTCATTAAAGACATATTAAACTGTATAAGTTGTCACTTGAACCATCATCCCCTTGCCAAATCAAAATGTAGTATCACCATATTAGATTACTGAATCTTTAGTTTTATACCACATTGAGGGCACTGCAAAAATCATAGATTACCATAACAAATGTCTCTCAGCAGTTATTGGTCTGGGACATATATTATATGTACTATAATGTTAAACTCCTCTAAAGAAAATCTTCATCAAAAAAAGAAGAGAAAAAGAAAAAATAAGAAAACTTAATACGTTAAAGCCCCTGATAACCCCTATTATAGGGAACCCCACTCTTATCACCGATCTTCCCAGGAGAAAAAGTAATGATAATAAAGTAAATCATTTAAAAACACAGAATTATCTCCTATGGTGTCCATAGTGCCAGGATAAACTGAGTGCACAGCACTAAAGGTCGGGATAACGTGGGTACCCATTGATTCTTCCTACCAGTATATCCACTCTAGTATGAGTGGCTCCATGAACCCAGCTCTAAAATTATATTGATACTAAATCTGTTCTACCAGGGTGAGTTTAAGTTTCTATTTCCAGACATTTATAATGTCTGAATCAATGTTAAAGCCAAATGGTACTCTTGTTCTCAGAACAAAAATCCAAAAAGCTTCTCTCTTAGAGAGGATCTCATCCAGATTTCCCCCCCTTTGGGGGCGACGAATTTGTTCTATCACAAGCCACTTGAATGTGTTCACTTTGCAGTCATGTTTGACTATAAAGTGCTCTGCCAATGCTGAACATGGAGAGATATTATAGATATCATTAAGATGTTCCCTAATCCTTTCACGAACTTCCCTTGTAGTCATACCCACATACTGAAGATTACATGAGTGACATCTGACTAAATAAACAACATATTTGTTCCTACAGTTTGAAAAATGTTCCAAATTGTAAATTCTTTGGGTGACACAGGATTGGAATTGTTTGGAAACCTCAGCATGACCACAAGCTTTACAGTTGGTTTTTCCACATTTGAAGTGACCATTGGTCGCCAACCAGTTACCTTTCTTGGTCTGAGCACGGATCATGCTAGGTGACAAACAATTTCCCAAAGTTTGGTTGCGTCTTGAGACGAAGCGAAAACCCTTTTTGATAATAGGGTTTAAGGAAGCGTCTCCCATAAGTATAGGCAGATTCTGTTTAATAATCTTGATTATCTGGTCATATTGTCTACTGTACCTAGTACTGAAGATTATCTTTTCTTCTTGTTTTACTTGACTGTTAGGCCTAGATTTGAATTTGTCCTTTAGAAGAAGAGACCTATCCAAAGCTTGTACCTGTGTTAGAGCTTTATCTATCACTGGCATTGTGTACCCACGTTAACGTGATACTTTCTGACAAAAAAAGTTTCATTATTGGAGCAGTTACATTTTAACCTGATCATTTCACCCTTTATCATTCCAAATCCAGTGCTTTTGGGATGCAAACTCTTTGCATGCAGCAAAGCATTGGACTTAATGGGTTTGGAATAAAGCTCAGTGGAGATGGTATTGTTACAAACATCACCTATCAATGTTAGATCAAGATAGGGAATCTTGGTAGAGTCACATGTATATGTGAAACTTAAACCGCATCTGTTAACATTGAGGGATGCAACAAACTCATCTGCTTCCAGTGATGTACCTTCCCAGATAAAGAGCAGGTCGTCGATGTAACGCCTATAAAATCTGATACATTGACGAAAAGAGTTTTCCTGTCCATAAACGTGGAACAGCTCCCACCAACCCATAAACAGGTTGGCATAGGAGGGGGCGAATTTGGCCCCCATAGCTGTTCCACGTTTCTGGAGGAAAAACTCATTTTCAAACAGAAAATAATTGTGATTGAGTAGAAACTCTATCACATCCATTACATAATTCTTGAAATCTGTTGAATAATTACTAAATCTGTCTAGGAAAAATCTTACGGATTGTAAACCTAAACTGTGTGGAATGGCTGAATACAGCCCCACTACGTCCACAGTTAGCCATGTGTAATCCTGAGACCAGACTTCCTTATCCAACAGATTCAAGAGATGTTTGGTATCTTTTAGAAAACTTGGGATAAGTTGAACTAAAGGCTGAAGGATACTGTCAATCCAGGCTGATAATCTCTCCAAAAGAGAGCCAATGCCCGAAACAATGGGCCTACCCTTAATAGATTCCAGAGACTTGTGCACTTTTGGAAGGTGGTGAAAAATCGGGACAATAGGATCTTTTACATAAAGATAATTTTGTGTGTCACTATCAAAAAATCCCGCTTCTCTCCCATCATCCAATATGTCATACACAAGTCTCTGGTAATCAAAGGTAGGATTTTTTCCCTATTTCATATAAACATTAGTATCATTAAGCTGGCGATAAGCCTCCTCAATGTAATCACCTCTGTTAAGCACTACCACATTGCCACCCTTGTCCGATTGTTTGATAACAATGTTGGAATTTACCTGCAGGGACTTGAGAGCTTTCTTTTGTGATAAGGACAAGTTTTGAAACCTCAAAGAGGTATTTAAACTATCATGCAGGTTATTCAGATCCGCTTCTATTTTCTTATGGAAAAACTCCAAAACATTACCCCTATGTTTAGTGGGATAGAAGACAGAAGGTGGTCTGAAACCTGCATGTGTACTTATAACTCCCATGTTTGCTCTGCTGGATTCCAATTCCAATTCCAAGAGGGACATGTAATCATGCACTTCATCGAATGACACATCTATTGGAGAAGTTTCCAAAGAACCTGAATTAGATACATAGTGTGAGATACTAGAGGGCAACAGGTTTTGCTGTGCGAAAAACTTTTTTAATGTCAATTTGCGTATGAATCTGTTGACAGATATACCTGTAAAACTTGTAATACCAGCGGTAGTGAAAAAGCATCGTTATGAAGTTTTTTCAGTCATAACACAAAACTCGTAATCTAGCCTTTATTTGCAAAGCAAGAATGTAAGTTTAGATGCCGGCCGATTTTTGGTGAACAACCTGGTTTGTTCTTGCTGATTGGTGGATAAATTTACCCACCAATAAAGAAGTGCTGTCCAGGGTCCTAAAGCAAAAATTGGCGGGCTCCTTAGCTTAGATGCCTCCTTTTTCAAATAAAGATAGCAAGAGAACGAAGAAAAATTTATAATAGGAATAAATTATAAAGTTGCTTAAAATTGCATGCTCTATCTGAATCACAAAAGAAAAAAATGGGTTCAGTGTCCCTTTAAAGGGATGATTGTAGAGAGTCACTTGTAACTGGGACTGTATAGATTTTTCCCAGATGGGAATAATAAGGACCAATAGTATTTCTGGTTCTTACAGATTATCTCACCACATAAATATTTGAGTGGTAATATATCTGGTATAGAGGTTAGTTAAGCAAATATATCGTGGCAACAGATATATATTGAGTAATTATTCTATGTATATACTTTTTCATGCCCCACTCATAGGTGGTAAATTGTTATATAGTTGAGAGGGCCCAATATTATATGCCAATGACTTCCTGTATGTATATCAAAACCAGTAGATTATTTAACTCTGTTGTCAGAATGACATATTTGGGACAAGTAATAGGAATTCATTAGTAATTTATCTGATTCTCACATTTATATTATAACAATAGTGCTTGAATCCCTAATTGCAACTGCAGATTGTAAGTATCAGAATTATGTGTATTGTAACAATAATGTAGTGGTTGATAACTACAGGTTGAGAGTATAAAATTTAGATTTATTGCAACTCATGCAGATAGTATAAGGTTGCTGATATATAAATAACTTAAAAATACAGGTCTTTGTCTGATTAGTAACTCCTACGTATCAGGTAGACTATCTAGTATCAGTAGTATTTAGGTGTATATATAACAAAAAATATATCGCTATATTAGCGTTCCACACCTGAGTTATTTTGATACTTGATAAGTCCCAAGCATTAGTCAGGCATAAGGTTGTATTGAGACATAGCACAAACCAGAGTTACTTACGGCTAGATTTAGAGTTCGGCGGTAGATGGGCTGTTAACGCCACGCGTGTTTTATGTCTAACGCACGGCATTGTTTGACTCCGGTATTTAGAGTTAATATAAGACCATCTAACGATGCTCCTAACGCGTGTATGTCACACGCGTAATCCTGCCCGCGTTAGACAGTCTCCCATAGAGAACAATGGGAAAGGCAAAAAATAGCTTTTTTCACCTAACACTCGATCTCGCGAGAAATACGCACAGCTCGGTCATATGACGCATACCACATCATGCACAACAATAACACGCCGCAAATGTCACAACATCAATCAATCAACAAAGCACACAAGCATTACACATTCACAAGCGGGGGAAGTTTTAATACTATTTATACGGGGAATACGCATATACTTTAAGATGCGGAAAATCGCACAATAACAACAAGGATTAAAAAATATATACATACACTAAAAAAAAAATCGCATTCAATATCATTATATATTATGAAAAACATACATATACAACACTTCACGAAGAACACACCATCGCAAATTCACATTTAAAAAGAATACTATTGGACAATGTTAGAGAAAACGACCACTATGACATCATCGCATTCTACACATTCCACAAATACCAACTCAAAATGAGCATGCGCAAATTAACACACCTAATACACATTGCAATAATATTAATTGCTAATAAAGCACACCTGAACACTAATTACAATGGAAATTGGGACATCATTAAACATTTACACAGGGTATATAAGCACCACACAAGCAGGGCTTCTTTGACTGTGTTGCTGGTGGGTCTTTGGAGAGTTAAGAATAGAGATTTTGCGATTTTTTGAGAGTGAGTTAGTGTTAGTGTGAGAGAGTCAGTTGGTAGTGTTAGCGTGAGAGAGTCAGTTGGTAGTGTTAGCGTGAGATAGTCAGTTGGTAGTGTTAGCGTGAGAGAGTGAGTGAGTTAGTGGGAGGTAGCGGGAGTGGGAGAGAGTCTGTTAGTGGGAGCGTGAGTGAGTTAGTGGGAGTTATTAGTGATAGTTGTTAGTGTGAGCGTCAGTTAGTGGTAGTTAGTGAGCGTTAGTGGGAGTGTTTGTTATTGAGAATTAGAAGTAGTGTTAGTTAGCGAGCGAGTGATTTATCTGTACACTTAACACATTTACACGCAAACACATTCAATACATACATACACTTATCAATAACACTACATACACTCCATACCCCCTACCCCCTCATACTACACTCCATACCCCATTCCTTGTAGTCCCATTCCCTTTCATCCCATTTACTCTTATCCCATACCCCATACCCATCCCATACCCATCCCCTAGTTACATTTAGTTTACATATCCTCCTTTTAGTCTTATTCTTTTCGTTTATTTAAATACTCCTTACCCTCTTTGTTTTTTTTTACATCCCTCACACTTTAAGCACCTTTTTTGTCTTTTTAGTTCTTTATTTTGACCCCCTTTCATTTCATCACACTCACTTTTTTTTGATTATTTGGGGTTTAGTTTAGGGAGGAGATGGAGGCCAGGCAGGGGACAGGTAGAGGGGGGAGTAGAGGGAGGGGGAGAGGAACAGGGCAGGAAGGGGGGCAGGAAGGGGGGCAGGAAGCGGGGGTGGAAGCGGTGGGTGGACCCAGCCACTTGGTTCAAGATGACCAAGTGGCTGGGCCCAGTGGCGGTCAGAGTAGGGCTTCACAGTCCGGGAAACAGAGGGCATCGTCACAGGGGAAGGCCAAGGCGACTAGGGAGGCGAGGTTTACGATGGAGGAGAAGGAGGCCCTCGTAGAGGCCTATATGGCCAGGTATAGGATGCTGCAGCACCAGAAGACTACCCCGACTGACAGGAGGAGGCTCTGGAACGAGATTCGGAATGCAGTCAATGCAGTGGGTTGCCGGAACAGGGATATGGATTCCATCAAACATCGGTACCGGGACTGTAAACTTGAACTTAAAAAAAAGTTAAGCCTGGAGGCCCGACATGCCGCAGGGACCGGTGGCGGCCCTGCCCTTGAAATGGAGTACTGCAGATGGGAGGAAATGTTGCGGCCCAGCATCTCCGAGGTGGAAGTAGTCGGTATCGGAGGAATCGATACCGGGAACCTGCCACTCTCATCTGACGGTAAGCTCATTTAACAATAATTTCACATACGAATGTATTTCAATGGACACTATACGCAAACATTTACTTTCATGATTGAGGTAGCGAATACAATTTGACAAAACATTCAAATGTACTTATATTACATAATTTGATTCATTCTTGAGATATATTTTAATGAAGAAATAGCCATGCACACGGTGAAACAATCACAGGAGGCAGCTATATTCAGCTAACAATCAGAATCTTATAAACATATTTAGATATGCTTTTCAGCAAAGAATATCCAGAGAATGAAGCTAATTAGATAACAAAAGTACATTCGAAAGTTGATACTAAATGTATGCTTATAAATCATGAAAGATAAAACATTGGGTTTCATGTGTTAAGGATCCGATTAATGCTATTACGCTGTTTACACGCATTCTATTACTTAGCGGTTACATCAGTATCTAGGCTATAGGTTAGGTGTGCATTTAAACAGACTGAAAACAAACGCAAAAACATTCACATTGACCAGATATCACAAACACTGTTTAGAAAAAGCGGAAATCGTATTGATTGTTTGTTAGATTTCAAAGTGGATTAATGATTCTGCATTTGTAATTGTATCGTAAGCTAAGTCATTTAAACCTTTATTTGCAAATATGCTAATATATACATTTCTTTTTTTATGTTTTTTTTAATATACAGAGTCTGGGGACGAGGCAGCACAGCCTCCTGCATCTCCCCGGGATGAGAGTGGTGGTGAGGAATTCCCACTTCGGAGGGAAGAGGCCCCCCGTGACGAACAGCGCACGGGAGATGATCAAGAGGCCCCGGAAGCACAGGAGGATGCCGCTGAAGCCGCGGAACCCGAGGTCCCTCAAAGACCCGCACTCCGCCGTGCACGGGCACCCCGCCGTGCACGGGTTCAACAGGCACAACAAGAAGAAATAGCGGAGGTGCGGGTTCTACTGGAGTACATAGACCAGATGCGTACCTCCCGGATAGAAAACATAGAAGGACGACGCAGAATACTTGATGGGCAGAATCAAATAATTCAAGGCCAAAACGAAATAATCAGTATACTGAATACAATACAAGAAGGACAAACAAGAATGTTCAATCTTCATCAGGAAATGTTCACATTTTTCCGGGAGGCGCATGCTGGTCTACCTCCTGTTGCTGGGCCTCTTGTTGCTGGGCCTCTTGCTGCTGGGCCATCTCCTCCTGCCGGCCCATCTCCTCCTCCTCCTCAGCCATCTACTCCTCCTCCTCCTCAGCCATCTTCTCCTCCTCCTCCTCAGCCATCTTCTCCTCCTCCTCCTCAGCCATCTACTCCTCACCTTGGTCGTCCCAGTACTCTTCCTTCCACTCCTCCCACAACAGCTCCAAGGAGGACTCTTCGGAGTCGGCAGTTGCCTCTCCCAGAGCCTCAGCCCCGTGGGAAGAGGGGAAGGAAGAGGAAGTAATTTTTTTTTTCCATCTTAAATTTTGTTTTTTGTGTAATGGATAGGTATGTGATGATGTGGTTTTCATACACTTGTGGACCACACTCTGTATATAATCGACTTCTATGGGACCGGGTCCATGGAGGAAGATTCTTTGCAGAGTGTGGGTTATAAGTGTGTGAAAACCACATCATCACATACCTATCCTTGTTCATGATATTGATTGGTTTCTGTGATGTGATGTCCAAACTGTTTCCCGAATCGCTAACTAAATTACCATAACAATTATCCATGATGGCATATTACTGTTTGAATGCCAATAACACAGCTTAAAGGGACAGTCAGAAAATTATTGATTACAAAGAAAACACTGTATTACGCATTATAAAGTTTGAAACAACAAAACATGGAGAAATACATGTGTGACTTATGTGCTTACCCTTGTATCTATGACTATGAAAAATGACCACTTATTTGTTGTTCTGACATAACAACATTTTAGATATCAATGATCAATACATGGTCAATAATATGCTGTATGAGCACAAGATTTTACATATACAAATGCTATCCAAATGCCCTCTAGTGCTCAAATTGTATAATGATTACAAGCACTCTTCAAGATTTAAGAAATGAGCACACCAACCTCATAGGTTTAGATAGCAAATTTAGATAGCAAATGTTCAATTGTTGAGAAACATTTGATATCCT
Source organism: Bombina bombina (assembly GCF_027579735.1). Classification (NCBI taxonomy): domain Eukaryota; kingdom Metazoa; phylum Chordata; class Amphibia; order Anura; family Bombinatoridae; genus Bombina; species Bombina bombina. The sequence continues at coordinate 905,694,086 of NC_069502.1, read as the reverse complement.
TGTTATTACAGAATTGACTTTTCGAATAATGTAAAAATATTTTTTTTCGAAACTGTCCCTTTAACAACATTACATATGCTAACACATTTTAAGCTTGTTGCTATATCTACATGTACTTTGTAAAAAAAAATATTTGAAAATCACATTTATATTGACGTGTTAAATAAAGTCTATTTTCTTTAAGAGACATTATTGTGTTAATATTTTATTGTAACTATTTTTATTTTAACAATGAATATGGTTTAAAGTCCTTTTAGGAGTGGGGGGGTGAAATATGCTAACAAAAATATATTTGAAGATTAAACTATGTGGATCTCATACATGATACAAAAAAACAACATTTGCATTCAAGGGACAGTATCCTATATTTTTTACATAACTGTATGTAATAGACACTACTACAAACAACAAGATTACCATATACTGATAGCAATATTAAAAATCTTCAAACACTTGCAAATAAAATAGGGTTAGCTATATTTTAAATATAGATGAACCACCATTACAACCGTAAAACACAATACCCCATCATTAACATATGAAAAGAACCTTTACACAAACTGGACAAAGCTGGAGATGGTACTCACATGAAACTCATTGGCTTTGCGAGGAGTAAGAAAATTACTTACATTTTCTTACAACACAAGACAAAATAAACCTATTGGTTAAACAATGGACTATCTAACTAGAGACAAAATCAAATATTTTTATTTATAATGTGAGTGTCTAATGAACCTTTCATAAAATATACAACGAAATTACATTTAGAAGAAGTCGGCATCATATATTTAGCATATGATAAATGCATATTGATTACTTTATTCAAACACAATAGCGCATATTTATTAATTAGATATGTTCAACATTAAACACAACATTAATTTTTAAGAAAAAGGAACATTGTTGACAAACATATTAAACATGGACTGTAGAGATTTGCACTTGCCTAGAAATATCCTATGCATGAAAACATTTTGCTTTCGTTCGTTGATTCAACCAGACATCCAGCAAAAGAGAATGTGTTGGTCTTTATCAGCTACGGGTCAACAATGTAACATGATGCAAATAATACATATTCGCAAGCTTTTTAAAATTGCATGCAGTCACAAACGTTTTTAACGTGCACAAATATTGCGGGACTACGCAATCCAATCACACGTTTTTTTAACTTTACATGTGCCGTCTTAACATGGCGCTTCCTTGATCACGTAAGAACGCCATCCAATGAAAGGCACATTATTGATCACGTAAGAACGCCCAAAAAAAAAAGGCGCATCCTTGATCGCGTCAAAACGCAATCCAATAAAAGGCATATTCCTGATCACGTAAGAACGTCAGTCAATACAAGGAATCATTGGACAGCCTGGCAGGTGACGTCTTAAGCAACATGGCGCATCCGAGATCGCTGAAAAACCGCAGACAATACAAGGACTCAGTGACATCTTGGCATATCATTAAGAAACGTATTTATATTTTAGGAACTAGTATGTGTGTAGATTGCTATCTAGGAATGTCACCAAATCATGAATCATCTTTTCGGACTTGACTGTCCCTTGAACTATAGCTATGGTGTATATCTTTAACATTTAAAAGATACACATGAGAAATACATATGCCATTGATGTTTTAAGATATCTTTGGATTGTTGTTGAATAACAATAGTTATACATGTATTGATTAAACGTGTCATTTATTCAAGTTTAATTATGGTCAGCCTACCTATAGCCATATATGGGAGGAGATGTATTTTGTTAACATATTAGTTAACTAATATTCATCATCTACATTATTTGTATTACACACAGAGATTGATTTGGTTACACTTTGACAATAATATAGATTAGAAAATGAAATACAGGTGCTGTCAACATTACAATAAGATTGTTTATTAATAAAACTATATGTCCTTGTTCTTGTAAAAAGGACAAAAACGCTTTACAAATGGAAATACATTCATTTACAATAGTGATCAACATCACTTAAAGGGACATTATTTTGTTTTTAAAAAGAGCATACACATAGTCAATACTATTTAAATAAAATGAACACTTTACAGGGATTATATCATTGTATCAATACTCAGATCATTTGGTAAAGGTGCATCAATTCATGCAGAGTTTATAAATACACACATGGATATGAACATTTAAATATACATATATACACAAATACAAAAATATATATACATATATAAAGAAATTACTCTGCTAATCATAATCAGGCAATGATAGAGCTAAGAGAAAATAATATAAACACAAATAATAAGATTACATTGGAGATGTTAATCTTAAAGTCATTTACTATTGTCTTACATATATGATTTCATTATAACAAATAGATTTGTTAGGTCCCTTTAAGGATAAACAACATAAACTAGAGCTTGCAAAAAATAACAGGAAGAATGAGGACAAATATTTGTGAAATAAAATTTATTTTATTAGTATGTAAGAAAACATACACAACGTTTATAAATAATCTTGTAAAAATAAGGAATATATGAGCCATATGACAAGGTAACACAGTGCATCACAGTCCATGAAGAGAGTTGCCAAGGGCCAGCATAGCCCCATTGGAGACACATGACAAGGTAACACAGTGCATCACAGTCCATGAAGAGAGTTGCCAAGGGCCAGCATAGCCCCATTGGAGACACATGACAAGGTAACACAGTGCATCACAGTCCATGAAGAGAGTTGCCAAGGGCCAGCATAGCCTCATTGGAGACACATGACAAGGTAACACAGTGCATCACAGTCCATGAAGAGAGTTGCCAAGGGCCAGCATAGCCCCATTGGAGACACATGACAAGGTAACACAGTGCATCACAGTCCATGAAGAGAGTTGCCAAGGGCCAGCATAGCCCCATTGGAGACACATGACAAGGTAACACAGTGCATCACAGTCCATGAAGAGAGTTGCCAAGGGCCAGCATAGCCCCATTGGAGACACATGACAAGGTAACACAGTGCATCACAGTCCATGAAGAGAGTTGCCAAGGGCCAGCATAGCCTCATTGGAGACACATGACAAGGTAACACAGTGCATCACAGTCCATGAAGAGAGTTGCCAAGGGCCAGCATAGCCCCATTGGAGACACATGACAAGGTAACACAGTGCATCACAGTCCATGAAGAGAGTTGCCAAGGGCCAGCATAGCCCCATTGGAGACACATGACAAGGTAACACAGTGCATCACAGTCCATGAAGAGAGTTGCCAAGGGCCAGCATAGCCCCATTGGAGACACATGACAAGGTAACACAGTGCATCACAGTCCATGAAGAGAGTTGCCAAGGGCCAGCATAGCCACATTGGAGACACATGACAAGGTAACACAGTGCATCACAGTCCATGAAGAGAGTTGCCAAGGGCCAGCATAGCCTCATTGGAGACACATGACAAGGTAACACAGTGCATCACAGTCCATGAAGAGAGTTGCCAAGGGCCAGCATAGCCTCATTGGAGACACATGACAAGGTAAAAGAGTGCAACAGGCACAACAAAAAACTCATAAAAAGGCCAAATGGCAACAATATAAATACAAATTCAACATGTGGACAGAGGATTATTATCTGCCACCATGGAGCATATCCAGATCCTCCACTTACTGGTCATCCTCTTCATTGTCCTGTGCATGTCCAGCTCCAGATTCAGGCCTTGAACGTAATTGCATAATTTCACGCAGAGTCAAGTCCTGAACCCGGAGCTGGGCCTGCATGGTGTCGTTCATCCCTCTCAGGACAGCTGCGTTCCTCAACACGGCCTGCTCTACTCTTGCTATCCCTTCTAGCATGAGCCATGCTGAGTCACAGCCTAAAATAAAATAAAAATTAATATTAAGGATAATTACACAACAGAATAAAAGATTTTAATACATACATTGTCATCATAAAGACAAATAATTATTTACATCAATTATTTTTCATATATTCTTTACACATGAATTAGGTTATTCAGACAGACAGAAATCATTAAAGGCTCATGTTACTCAAACATGTTGAACCCTTTAATTGGTTTTAGATGATCCACTTATACAGCTTGAGTGTATCAAATCTTGTTAAAGGATTTACATTGTACTTACATTAGCAATTTAAAAATTCAATTTAGACTGTGGTAGGCACACATATCCTTAAACATTTTGGCATTGAGGACAAGCTGTGTAAACATAGCAACCAGAAGAAATTACATTCCCACTGGGTTAGACAAGAGATAATGTATCCACATTTGGACATAAAATTTTGTATCCAAGTAGTGGTGTTTGGTATATGTAGTGATATCCAATTAAAGGGACACTGAACCTAAATATTTAATGGACTGATTCAGATAGAGCATGACATGACAAATCTTTAGAAATTACACATATTCATTATATGTTTTAATTGTCAAGCTATATTTTGAATGCAAGAATGTTGGTTTTTATGGAAGCCAATATTTGTTGATGAACCTTGTTTGTGCATGCTGGTTGATGGATACATTCATCCAACAATAAAGAAATGATGGCCACATTTATTTTATTGTTTAAACTAATTATAGGAATAAGTTGTTTTCAATTAATATATCAAGAGAATGACGAATAATTCATAAGAGTATTCTATTATACATTGGCTTAACATTGCATGCTGGATTTGAATCACAATTTAACCAATTTAACTTCACTGTACCTTTAAGTATCTTATAAAGTGTATTTAGAATGATACTTACAGCTGTGCCTGGGAAGGACAATCTGACACCCAGGACAATGAAGGTTTAAACAGGGGGGAGGGATGGGATTGGCTCGGGGAGGGATGGGAATGGCTTGGGGAGTGGTGAGCTGCTGCTCCAGGGTAGGCCGTACAGCTGGGGAGTGGGGAGTTTGGGTCTGGGCAGCTGTACGGGCCAGAATACGGGGAGAGCGGCGAAGGGGGGTGTATGGGCGTTTTTTGGGAGGGACAGGATATGAAATATGGGAAGGGCTGGCAGTGGTCGGGGCATGGTCATGGGTTTGGTGATGGGAAGGGCTCTGGGTGTGTGCAGAGGTGTGGCCATGGTCAGGGGTGTGTGCACGGGGAGGGGTCTGTGACTGGGCAGGGGCGGAATCCAGATGACCAGAAGTGGTGGATCCATCTGAAAATGTAAAATAAATATATTAACATCTCATACATCCTGACATCAAATCAACGCATTTAAAATTGATTATGTTTTCAATATACCTCGAAGTGTGTTTGAATCTGTAAACTATTCTGAAATGAGGATATGGTATCTATATAGGCACTCAGATGAATCTCAATGACTGTCTGTACAATGTGAAACTTATTATTGTGTTTTGGCATGGAATATGCATGTGACATAATGATGGCATGAATTATATATTCTTAAAAAAATATATACAAGCAGATTTTCATGCTGCCTGATATAGAAAGGGGGCAGTAGTGTATTTGAACAGACAAATAATATTCCTTTTTAAAGGGAAAAAGCTGTAGACTTTGAATGTCTTCAATAAAATGATTTCAAAAAAAGAAACATGTTGGAAACATGATAGATATATTTCACATACCATCAGACTCCAAGGCAGCCTCTTCCTCCTCCATCCCACATGTGACATCAATCTCTGTAAAACATAACATGTTGTGTACACCTTAAGATCAGATATTATAACATATGTTACTGTTGCTCAAATACGCACATCAATGTTGCATTAAAGATATACACACACAAAGTTATGATTTACATCATTTTGATGGAGCATACAAATGACAATAGATTTGTTATTGTCAATAAATCAGAATATTAATGTATTGTTTGTCTTAATGTTAAATTCATAAAAGCATAGTACATAGAACATTTAAGATTTCTCATGTGTGTATCACTTGATGACTGTTGTTAAAAAAAAAAAATTTAAAAAAACATATGTTAGACATCTTATGAATAACAAATGTGTAGAATAATAAAGTAGAAATTATTAATCGCTCAATATAAAAAATAAATATATAATCAGAAGATAAATTCTATGATTTTTTATAATGTTATGCTTCATCGGAATCATGATCATAATATTGATTAGCAATACACCTTCAATTACATATAAATGAGTCAATGGACTTACCAGGAGACCGCAAAGGCGGCTCTATGTCACTGCTGGATTCCTGTGGGCTCCCCACACCAACTCTCTCTATGAATGATATAGATATATATTATTAAACACATTTTGGATATCACTAAATCACATCTGTCTAGAATTTTAACATTAATCAACTTTAAAATGTGAAGAATAGAGCAGTCATTACACCAGAAAATGCTTGATTGAATCAAGGGGATTCTGTAAACATATCTGTATTCAACATATGTTTAATGTCAGACTACATTAGACATCAAATTCATCTCAGATGCTGCTATTGCATATCTAAATATACCCAATGATCAATGTTCTTAACCCTTTAAGGACACAGCTTTCACTTAGCTCAATTGTTTTATGACGGAATAATTCCGTCATATGTCCTTAAGAAGTTACAAGAATACACACAAACCACATATTGAGGAGCATCTGTTGACAAATCTAAACAAACATGTGTCACATCGAGCCATTTTTTCAATGTACAGTAATCTTGTTTAGGACACAACACATATTTATCACAATACATAACAAACTTTATTATTACAAATATGTAATCATGGTGCTGTTAGAGTATGCAGATATATATAAAGTAACTCCAACAGATAATTAGATTTATATATCAATAGTTTTTAATAAAAATAATGTAATGATGAATGAATCTATTTTGTCTTAAAGGGACACTGACATGATTAATTTAAATAATTGATTTCTATGTTCAAACTGTAAAAAATGATTTAACATTGACTCCTATTATAATTCGAATGTTGTTCGATATTAATCTTAAAGGCAGATAAGGAATATTGGATTCAATAAATATTGTTTGTTGAAGGTATCCACCAATCATCAATATAAACCCAGGTTGGTCAACAAATATTTAGATGCACATAAACGTACTTTATTTATTTTAAAATACATTTAGCAATAGAATATGTCACATATGATGATAGTATTATATTTTATGTTTATTAATATTGCATACTGTATGTGAAAGACAATATTAATAATTGTAGTTCAGTATCCCTTTAATCTAAAATTAAATAGATTCCACAATGTTGTTGTTTGTTAATGAATTATCTACTCCATATGTTGATGTAATGAATGGTATTGAGCATGCAATTAAAATCAAATATGTTATTTAAGTATATCCGAATAATTATATAATTTTCATCTATTAAATAGACATTACATATAAATATAGAACAATGTGTATTTAGTATGTAATGTTCATTCCATGTTTCTAAGACAAATGTCAATTAAAATGAGACATACCATACTGTGACAAGCCCTGGCTTGAGGATCCAGCAGCCACATCCATATCTGTAATATATTAAATGAGGATTGCATATCATTAATACTAATCATGCCATGTTTAAAATATTTACATTAATAACAAATCAATAGAAAAATATTAATCCTTTGGTAGTCCCATGAGTTAATAGTTTCCGCAATTAAATGAATGATAAATATATCCTGGACTCTTATTTTCAATCAGTTGTGTTGTTTACTGTATCTTTAAGAATATATGCTTGTTATTACATAATCATCAATTGATGGCCATATGTTATAATTTATTAGTATTATTCGTTTTTTATTAGATATAATATTTAAAATAAGAATACTGTATTCTTCACTAATCTAAGATTTTCCATTTAATTTTTAACAACATGTATAAAGCAATGCCACTTTCCGCAAACCCATGTTAACGTGGATGAGAAATGCCATTTTCGCGATCATTGCGCAATGATTCCAAGCGGAATTACGCATCCGTCATTTGACCAACATGTATAAAGCAATGCCACTTTCCGCAAACCCATGTTAACGTGGATGCGAAATTAGATTTCCGCTCTGTGACGCATATTCTGTAGAGCGCAATAAACATCATTCCAATTTCATGTATCACTAATGTAAAATCAGATATCTAAACATCATATGTAGTGTATGTTGTGAGATCTGTATAGGTTTAGTATCTGACTAAATACACATTTTGGATTTTTAACATTATAAATATTATATGAAGTTGGATAATTACCTGGTTCAGATTCTCTATCGGGTCCTCCCAGGCCACCGGACGGAGAAGCATCTGCCCTGTCCCCCGCGTCAGGACTTTCAGATCCCGCAGCTGGGAGGGAAGAAGAGGAGGCCGAGGATGGCGAGGATCTAAATCTTTTGGGGACCCGGAGATTGAGGAGCTCGCATAAAGTCACCTCATAAGGGAGTAGGTACAGTTTCCGCGGGGCCTTTCTTTGGCCCCCTCTTTTACGGGCTTGTACCCAGTCCCTTATGAGGTTGACTTTTTTCGATAAACGCAACCTCATATCTCCGAATCTCCTCATGATCTGATCCTGGGTCCTCTGGACGTCACACACCAATCTAACCGCATTGGTGATAGACTCCCAGAGGGCCTTCTTAACAGGCGCATCTGTCGAGCTCCTCTTGTTCCCAAACAGCTGGGGATAAAAGTCCTTGACGGCGTGGACCAGTGCAGCGCTCTCCTCCTTGGTGAACCTGGGAACTGACATGCCTGCTCGGTTGGCTACTAAATATATTATAATAATATTAATATATAAGACTGCCTGCATGCATTAGAGAACTGACAAAGATGGCAACGTGTAATGGACTTTTATATGGTGAAGTAAACATGAGATGCACCATGGGACAATTTATCTGTACATCTGATTGGATAAAAGTTTGAAATATTGTTATAATGTCTGTGAGACCATCCTGACTCAAGTTGTGTTTGTGTGATGAACTCTGATTGGCCGTTCCTTAATGTTTCATATCTTAGTAACTTCCTTACACATACCGCTTGGTGGTGCTGTAACTTCATTTTTCATGTAGACTTATTTGTAACTCATGGGCCTGTCATGCGGATATGTGTGACGCAGATTTAATATCCGTGATCCGTGAAATATTAATGATTAAATACTCTTTAAAATCTCATCCTGTCACATTATTAATGTTGTAGACATTTCTCGGTTTAATAACGGTCTGTTTCTTTAATACAAATACACATTTAATATTGTATGTCTTTATTGTTCTTTAAATAAATTGATTGTGAAGTATTGACATTGCTCTATTAAATGTATTTATAATGCACATTGATTGTGTGCTATTGCGTGACATTACACTAATGTTTAAATATGCTAATCTGGTGTTTGAAGATGCGTTTCCAACGCAATATTTATTAATGTTAAAATTCCGGGAAGAATGTCAGTAACTTTGATAATCTGTTTATAAATGTTAAACTACAGCTTTGTTATTCGCAAATAAACCTCGAGCTTGTATTTCTCTGAAGTGCTCATATATGTTATTGTGCAATGGCGTCTTTAGTTTTAAAGAGACATTACAAACAATTGTATCAAATGATCTGTAGAGATAGAAGATTGTTTAGACTTTAAAATGTAAATCATTTTCTCTTAGTATTTATATATCCTCAACATAAGAAATTTAAATGCACATGGTTGAGCCAATCACATAAGGCATCTCTGTGCATCCACCAATCTTCATCTACTGAGCCTATCTCGATATGCTTTTCAAGCAAAGTATGTCAAGATAGGAAGAGAAGTAAATACACTATTTCAAGCTCTTAAAGGGACACTGTCCAAACAAATTTACCATTGGTGATTGAGCATTAAATTTTAATCAACTTTATTATTTAATACGATTATCAAATGTTAAGTTATCTTGTTATGTTTCTTTGAAAATCAATAATGATATTTTATATTACGGACAATTGTTTAATAAAAACCTGGGTTGTCCTTGACGATTGTTGCATCAATTATTCCAAACAATCAAGTTCTGTCCAGAGTACTGAAGCAAATAAATTAGCTATTTACTGCCTTATTTCTAAAGTAATGATAGCAACATCACAATGAGCATTCATAATATGAGACAAGTTTTAAAGTTGATTAAAATAGAATACTCATTCAGAATGTATAAATCATTGTTTTTTTAAATGGCTACCTTTAAGTATATTTTGAGTTCATGTCCCTTTAAATAAACATTTCACAATAATGCTTAATATATCATAAACCTAGGCACCTTCCTTTTGCTAAATGAGTCTAACATATGAGTAAAGCAAATTTAGATTAACTTCTAGATTGTTTTACACACTGACTGAAATATATTTATTAAATGAGGTATTTTTTAGCCTTCAGCGTAGAGGGACATTAAGCTATATGTTATGTATGCATTTTGTATCATAATCTTATATTTGACCAACTTAATATGTTTTGTTATTCAATCATTATATTGTAATTATATATATTCGTGGATTAAATACATCTCTACATAGGCTATTTTGATGCTGATTGTTGTTTGCATATAGATGCCTTATATCATTCACTAAGATATGTGCATTTATTTTTATTTTAACAAGTATATTTAAAGACTGAATGTAATTCTATAGTACATTCTAAATATGTTTAAATTCTTGTATGATATTTGTAACAATGTATACAAAATATACATTTTGAATGACCCCTTTAAGGACCCAAACATATTGTATTTTTATTTAACATTGACAAAATAAACTAAAGGGGAAATTACATTCTATATAGATATTTGATGTCTAACCCAAGAGGTAAGATTGTAATAAATACATAATATTACTAAGTATAGTTAAATGACTCCACTAGAAAATTACATAGATTAACCTGGCATCCAATAACTAATTATTAAAAATTATAAAGTTAAATGACCTACCATTTATAAATGTAATAATTGTAAAATATTTTCTAATAATGTTTTGAGATACCTAAGGAAGATACATGATCTTATACAATTCTTTTTACATTCAACAACACTGTCACTTTCATGTAATTGAACCACTTCACCTTATTAAATGTTAAAACAATCATAATATTAATACATATCCTAAATATTTTTAATATATACTTTTTCAATATAAAAGCATTGAAGAATATGACTCCCCAATTAATGTTAAAATATATCTTTTAATATTCTCTGAAGAATTTTATTTTCTACTATTAATGCATTATTTTCTCTTATGCATGTGCTTGTCAAATAGCCAACTACCAGTCATGGGAGTCCAAGTTTTATTTATTTACAGATTATATTGATATATATTAGAATCTGCTAAAAAAAAAATATATATTTAATAGAAAATAAATAAATATTCCATGAAGTCATCAGATGCCAATCTGAAATGACAAATAATAAAAATGGAACAAAGTTAATACACACGTTGTAAAATATTCATAAAATACATTTAAAATCATATGGTGTCTATGCTCTAACTTTGATCAACATTTTTTAAAGATAATCATTACATTCATTTTAAATTAATGAAATACATACACCATTATATTGTTGATTAAAAATAATATTTAAATTTCAAAAATTAAATTTATACATAATAATGTATATCACATGTAAACAATATATGTATGCTGAACATAAATGTAATATTTCATGTCCATTCAAATACCTCTATATCAACTATAATATGTATTCCTTTTTCTGATTGTGATCCCTAAATATCTAATTAAGAACTAAATATGACTAATGTATGTAAGCTACTAATATTCTACAGTCTTCACTAGCATGCATTGGTACACCAACCTGGACAATGCATGGTCTTTGAATGTCAATTCAGGGGTAAACAGTTGATCTTCAATAGGTGTCTTATTCATCAGTTCATTAAATAGAGGACTGGGAAATACCATCTACAAAATAGAAAATCATCTAAGTGTCTCCAATAGGATGTCTCCACAGCCTTATTCTATCAAATAGTTTGCACTTACCATGTGAACATGTCTTTGTATGGTTTTCAAGGTCAGCAGAATTTAAATATGCCAGACATGATCCCATTGGTATACTTCAATTTCAATCTTGGCTTTTTCCCCACTGTCAGTCTTGGAAATCTTCACTGTCAGGCTTCAAATTGTTCCCTTTCAGTCTTTATATTAAGTCATCTCCCTAATGTAAGAAATTATATATAAAGATTTCATACAAGTGTGTGAATCAGTTCTGTACCCCTCTCCCACCCCCCATTTCATAATAAATATCTATCACTAGCTTACTAAGCCTGTGTATGAACCTGTGTTATTTTCTATCAAGTGTGAAGATGAGTCATATTGAGCAGAACAAACCTCTGTGTGACATTGAACCATAGTCATTCTAGAGTATCCCTTTCTGATTATGTACATAAGTAATGTGTAAACAAAGTTATATTTTTAAAAATTTATGCCATATTATGTATTTGTGTACAAATCATGCCAGCAACAGTCCATACATTTCTACTTACCATCTGATGTCCTCTATAAAAACCAGGTGGCAAAGACTCGCTATAGGACCCAATGCCCAGAGCATCACCTATATTATGAGAAATAAATATTATTATAACATTTTATCAATACTAACATGTTTGCACAATTCTCTACTTGTCATTTCCCTAGAGTTCACATCTATTGAAAATACTCCAGTGTAACTTCTATTATTTACCGTCTAAAGTGGCGGTTGATGATGTCTGCTCTGACATCAAGTCCCTCGTCCTGGAATTCCCCCTCTAGAACAGGATCATCCTCCTCATCTCTGAGGAGGTCTCTGTCCACCGGGACGGCCTGCAGCATCCCAGCCCGCTGTGCAATATTATGCAGGACGCTACAGGCTACAACGATCTTAGCCACCTTCTTTGGGTTGTACTGGAGTGCTCCTCCAGAACGGTCCAGGCACCTGAATCTCATCTTCAGGAGCCCGAACATCCTTTCAACCACCGCCCTGGTTCTCTTATGAGCCCTATTGTAGCGCTCCTCAGACACATCAGTTGGGCTACGCAAGGGGGTAATGAGCCAAGGCCGGCTCATGTACCCAGAATCACCTATAAATTTAGAACAGAACATAATTCAAACAGAATACTTAAACTAGTATATTGTTGTATAAATATATTTTTTAAAAACCATAATCCATATTAAAAGTTGTCAGAAACATAAAAAAAAAAAAAAAAAATTATATCTAAATCTGTATCTAGCCATTTCATCGAAGACATGCTACATATGCGTATTTCTCCTAAACCAAACCTTGTGTAAAATGCTAACTACATGTTTACATTGCATTCTCTATATGAACACTTAAGGTAAGACATGCTACATATCTGCATTTCAATAAAACTAGACATTAGCAGAAAAATAAAATGACAGGGTTAAATTGCATGAGATAATATATTGCCATTTCATCTAAGACATGCTACATATGCGTATTTCTCCTAAACCAAACCTTGTGTAAAATGCTAACTACATGTTTACATTGCATTCTCTATATGAACACTTAAGGTAAGACATGCTACATATCTGCTTTTCAATAAAAATAGACATTAGCAGAAAAATACAATGACAGGGTTAAATTGCATGAGATAATATCTTGCCATTTCATCTAAGACATGCTACATATGCGTATTTCTCCTAAACCAAACCTTGTGTAAAATGCTAACTACATGTTTACATTGCATTCTCTATATGAACACTTAAGGTAAGACATGCTACATATCTGCATTTCAATAAAAATAGACATTAGCAGAAAAAGACAATGACAGGGTTAAATTGCATGAGATAATATCTTGCCATTTCATCTAAGACATGCTACATATGCGTATTTCTCCTAAACCAAACCTTGTGTAAAATGCTAACTACATGTTTACATTGCATTCTCTATATGAACACTTAAGGTAAGACATGCTACATATCTGCATTTCAATAAAAATAGACATTAGCAGAAAAAGACAATGACAGGGTTAAATTGCATGAGATAATATCTTGCCATTTCATCTAAGACATGCTACATATGCGTATTTCTCCTAAACCAAACCTTGTGTAAAATGCTAACTACATGTTTACATTGCATTCTCTATATGAACACTTAAGGTAAGACATGCTACATATCTGCATTTCAATAAAAATAGACATTAGCAGAAAAAGACAATGACAGGGTTAAATTGCATGAGATAATATCTTGCCATTTCATCTAAGACATGCTACATATGCGTATTTCTCCTAAACCAAACCTTGTGTAAAATGCTAACTACATGTTTACATTGCATTCTCTATCTGAACACTTAAGGTAAGACATGCTACATATCTGCATTTCAATAAAAATAGACATTAGCGTCGGTAAATAACAAATGGTTAAATTTAATCCTATAGCTGAACATGACGCTAACAGTTAAAAAATACAGGGGCAATTGTCAAAATAATTAACCATGTTGTGCACAAATACTCACCAACGAGATAACCAGGGGGCATTTGTCTTTCCTCAAACTGTCTCCACAGGGACGACAGAGAGAGGATGCGGGCATCATGACAAGCACCTCCAAAATTCGCATACACATGCATAATCCTCATCCGTGCGTCACAAACATACTGCACGTTGAGGCTATGAAAATGTTTGCGATTTCTGAAGGGCAAGTCATCAATTGGAGCACGCAGCGCAATGTGGGTACAATCAATGGCTCCCAAGACATTGGGCAATTGAGCAATATCAAAGAATTCCCGCTTCAGGCGCCTCCAATCACCATCATTCTGTGGGAATCCTATGTATTGCTTACTGATACGTACCATGGCGTTCAGAAAGTTATCAAACACCCCAGAGAATGTACCTTGAGCCAGGCCATGCATGTACAGTTCTCCGGATTGAAAACTCCCGGAGGCCAGGACGTATAGACAGCTTAGCATCTTACTCATGGGGGGAACAGCAGTCCTTATTTGTATACGTGGCTCCAAATGAGGTTTAAGAAGCTCGTAAAGGCCAATGAGCTGTTCGCGATCGAGCCGATACTTATCAAAAACCTCAAAGTCACTCATGTTTTCCAAGGTGGGTCTCACCCTGTAGACACGAGGACCTCGAACCAGACGACCCCTTCGTCTCGGTCTGAGCCGCCGAGGCTGCCTGATTCGACCAACAGCTAGTTCGCCAATAGCACCACCAGCAGCGTCTACCATGTCATCGTCATCCATCTTTCAAAACAGCGTAACAAGGTAAGCACTTGATCTGATGTGGATCACAAGTGATGCATTGGCCATGTTGTTTGGGGGATTTATAGTACAATTAGTCCAATGGTAGTGAGTTTGTAATGATTGCTGATTGTATTCACCTGTTTGTATGTGAGCGGCGCGAATGCTTTCACAGTGGGCGTTTATTTGTTGTTTGCTGAAATGTTATTTTCAAACAATGATTCTCAATGTGAAAGTGTCAAATATCACACATACAGTGCATGTTTGTAATGTTTGTTCATATGCGTAATCAATATTTCCTAAACGCGATGTTATAGTAACAAGCACACGTCCAGGCTAACATGAATGAAAGTGCATAGTTGTGTATAATGTGCATCAAATGTGATCGATCAATGTTGCTGCAATATTGTTTGTAAATGATAAAGGAACATCTGCCATCTGTAGGATTGTATATATAAGTTATTGCCGAGCTGTCAATATTGTATGCGTCCCTTTAAAATCGCAATAATAATTCAGAACTTCCCGTCTGCCATCTGTAGTATTATATATATAAGTGATTGCCGAGCTGTCAATATTGTACGCGTCCCTTTAAAATCGCAATAATAATTCCGAACTTCCCGTCTGCCATCTGTAGTATTGTATATATAAGTGATTGCCGAGCTGTAAAATATTGTACGCGTCCCTTTCAAATCGCAATAATAATTCCGAAATTCCCGTCTGCCATCTGTAGTATTGTATATATAAGTGATTGCCGAGCTGTAAAATATTGTACGCGTCCCTTTCAAATCGCAATAATAATTCCGAAATTCCCGTCTGCCATCTGTAGTATTGTATATATAAGTGATTGCCGAGCTGTCAATATTGTATGCGTCCCTTTCAAATGGCACTAATACTGAATAACTTCCGGCTGTCATCTGTAGTATTGTATATATAAGTGATTGCCGAGATGTGAATATTGTACGCGTCCCTTTCAAATCGCACTAATACTGAATAACTTCCGGCTGTCATCTGTAGTATTGTATATATAAGTGATTGCCGAGATGTGAATATTGTACGCGTCCCTTTAAAATCGCAATAATAATTCCGAACTTCCCGTCTGTCATCTGTAGTATTATATATATAAGTGATTTTCGATCTGACGATATTGTATGCGTCCCATAAAAATTGCACGAATACTGAATAACTTCCGGCTGCCATCTGTAGTATTATATATATATAATTGATGTGCGATCTGACAATATTTCTGAATTGTCCCATTGAAATCTCCATAATAATGCTGTTCAAAAGTGTGTTTTACGTATATGTTGTATTGTAGTATTGAGTGTTAAAGTTCCTAAAGGGGCGGTACAGTGGTGAATCTGTGATGTGTATGGTTGAATCTTGTAATGACGTCATGATATTATTAACCTGCCTATGTAGTTGTGAAATCCTCATTGTGTTGTTGTATTGTGCTACATTGTTATTGTGTGCTGAATAAAATCTAAATGTGTGCTTTGTGGTTGCGTGATGGGTGATGCGTGTTATGTACATGTACGTATATATTGTGATTGTGTCCCACATATGCTGACTTCTATATAGCGGTCTGGCATTGTTGTTCCTTCCCATAAAGTGACATCTGTAATCTGGTGTAATGATGTTATTGTTGTAGGTAATTCCTAATGGTTTCTGGTGATGGAATCATGATGTTAAAAGTACAGTAAAATCCATATGTTGTGTTTTGTGATTCCTCGAGAGAATGTAATGTGTTTTTCCCCCATCATTTGAATGCACATGTATGAGTGAATGTTAAAAGTAATGTATGTGCATCCATGAGTGATCATGTGTTAAGCCTATGTAGATATGCAGTTGCTGCAAGCATATGAGTTGAATAACAGAAATGCAATAATAAAGGTAAATGAGAGATGTTTCCCATTGTGTAGTGTTTGTGAATCCAGAAATGTGTATTGAATTTTATTTTAATTGTAAATGTAATTTTATTGAAATAATAATGTGTTACTAGTGATGGGGATTTGTAGTTGATGTAATCTAAAAGTGTTAAAAATATTTATGGTGTGGTGAATATTTAATATTAAAAAACATAAATCCACCATAGGGAAATAGTCATTTCTTGATCTATTTATCATAGCTGGGTCTAACGCATAAAAGCATGTATTTTCTAGCGCTGGTATTTGGAGTTTTTCCGTCTACGCTATTTGCGTGCGTTAGGGAAATGAGGGTTTCGCGTGCACGAGCACGTCTTCCCAATAGAAGTCAATGGAGGCTCCAAAGATTTCTATATTTTTTTTTCTAAGACTGGTTTTCCTCGTAAAGTGAGTGACGTCATGAGCTTGTGTGAAAAAGTAACTAAATCGTGTTCTTTTTGTAATAAATAAATATTTTGTGTATGTAATGTGGTGTATATTGTTTGTATGCATCGATGAGTGTATGTTTGTGATAATGTTATTCGTTAGATGTAGGTATATGAGGGTCTTTTCCCGTATGTCCATGTAAGTCAATGGGAAAATGGATTTGTGTGGATTTTTTTCAAACACCCGAGATCTCGCAACTTTAATCCTTTGTATTTTAAAGAAAAAATAACAATTCCGAAAAATAAAGATAGTGTTGTGTTTGTATGAGTGTAAGTGTACTTTGTGTAATATTTGTTTTGTGATTCGTGGATGTTTTTTTGTGCGGTATATGTTTACTACTGGGTCTGAGGTGGCGGTAGAAAGTTGAGCGTTAGGTGTATTTTGAGTCGCGGTAAATAAACTCTAAATACCGGAGTGCGTAAAAAACCCGCGTTAGGAGCCTCTAACGCTGGTTTTGACGGCTACCGCCGAACTCTAAATCTAGGCCTTAGACTGTTATATTATTGTGGTTATATTCTCGCATCATCAAGTGAATTAGATATATGATTGTGTTGAATATACATCATTCCACAATAAAGGTCTCAGATTAACCTTGCAAGAGAATTATTAGCAAAAGTTGGTAGTGCGGTAACGGACCGATAAGTAAAATACTATTGCCGTTTTGGAATTTATATTAGAACGGACTTGTTATTATTTGGGTTCCCAACTATTACAGAGATTTTTAAAGTAACAGTAAGAAGCGAGGATCCTATTACTCCTCGGCTAGCTTCCTAAAATGTTTTGCGTACGCTTTATCAAAGGCGGAGCCGCCGCCTAACGTTCCCATATTTAAAGGGTAAGTGCGGTGCTGATTGGGCATGCAGGGTTTGCTTTTGATTGGCTAGAAATCCTGTCAGTCAACATATATTAGAGGTCCGGGAACGAGCAAAGATAGTTGGGCATATAGGACGAAGCTGATTGGATATACGGGACTCATTTCTTATTGGCTAGATATTCTGTCAATCAAAGTGTATTTGAAGTCCCTGAATAAACTGAAAAAATAAATAAAAGTTTATTCCGGAACTTCAAATACACTTTGATTGACAGAATATCTAGATAATCAGAAATGAGTCCTGTATATCCAATCAGCTTCATCCTATATGCCCAACTATCTTTGCTCATTCCCGGACCTTTAATATATGTTGACTGACAGGATTTCTATCCAATAAAAAGCAAACCCTACATTGTGTTGGGGCGGCATATTAGGAGTTAATAACATTATGTAGGTGGCGGCGATGTTGGGGGCAGCAGATTAGGGGTGTTTAGACTCGGGGTTTATGTTAGGGTGTTAGGTTTAAACATTATTTTCTTTTTCCCAATAGACATCAATGGGGCTGCGTTACAGAGCTTTTGTTTCCACGATCGCAGGTGTCTATGGGAAAATCGTGCACGAGCACGTCAAAGCATCACTTGTTTTCAGTGCGGTATGGAGCTCAACACAACCATTTCACCCGCACAAGCCTGCTTTTTTTAAACTCATAATACCAGCGCTATAGGGGGGTAAAATAATGCCGCTTTTGTGGCGGTCGTTAAAATCCCTATAGCACTCAAAACTTATAATCTAGCTGACTGACATTTGTTCCAACAGGTTGATCATATGGAATGAGAAAAGGGAAAGAAAAACAATTTGATTTTTGAATTGAGATATTCTGTTTTACTTTATACTTAGTAATTTATGAGTAATATCATATAATATATAGTGTATTTTACTTGATAAGATCTTCCCTAAAAGGTTGCTTACAAAATTTGCTGAAAATTATGGCCCGTTGCAATGAGTTGTTCTGTTTGTTTTGCCTGTTGCTGGGTGATGCAGAATATCAACGATCCAACATATAGATAAGAGAAAAGAGTTTTATGACAATTATCAAATTTATGGATGAGGTTGCAATAAACCTTTGGGGTATAATTAAATCTAACCTAAAGCAAAATGTTCAGAATAACTACTTTTTATGCAAAAAAAAAAGTTTAATATGCAGGTTTAAACTGGGCACTTTCATCCATTATTTTGAGTTAAAGAAATATAGAAGAATAACTATAAGATAAATAACATTCGGCTAGATTACGAGTTGTGCGTAAGGCTGAAAAAGCAGTGTTAAGAGGTCCTAACACTGCTTTTTTACTACCGCTGCTATTACGAGTCTTGAAGGTTTAGGGTCACCACACACTTCTTTGGCCTTACCGCAAAACGACTTACGTAAACTTTGTAAAGTCTTTTTTCTATGGGACTTCCATAGCTCTGATATTACAAGTCTGTCCTGGGAGGCCAAAAAGTGAGCGGTACACCCTACCCTGTCAAGAGTCCTAACGCATTTAAAAGTCAGTAGTTAAGAGTTTTATGATAACATAAAACTCATAACTAAAGTGCTAAAAAGTACACTAACACCCATAAACTACCTATTAACCCCTAAATCGAGGCCCTCCAGCATCGCAAACACTATAATAAAATTTTTAACCCCTAATCTGCCGCTCTGGACACCGCTGCCACCTACATTATATTTATGAACCCCTAATCTGCTGCCCCCAACATCGCAGACAGCTACATTATATTTATTAACCCCTAATCTGCCACCCCAATGTCGATGCCACCTACCTACACTTATTAACCCCTCTTCTGCCGCCCCCAACGTCGCCGCCACTATAATAAACATATTAACCCCTAAACTGCCGCACTCCCGCCTCACAAACATTAGTTAAATATTATTAACCCCTAATCTGCCATCCCTAACATCGACGCCACCTACCTAAATTTATTAACCCCTAATCTGCCGCCCCCAACGTCGCCGCCACTATATTAAAGTTATTAACCCATAAATCTAAGTCTAACCCTAACACCCCCTAACTTAAATATAATTTAAATAAGTCTAAATAAAATTCCTATCATTAACTAAAGTATTCCTATTTAAAACTAAATAGTTACCTATAACATAAACCCTAAGCTAGCTACAATATAACTAATAGTTACATTGTATCTAGCTTAGGGTTTATTTTTATTTTACAGGCAAGTTTGTATTTATTTTAACTAGGTAGAATAGTTATTAAATAGTAATTAACTATTTAATAACTACCTAGCTAAAATAAATACAAAAGTACCTGTAAAATAAAACCTAACCTAAGTTACACTAACACCTAACACTACACTATAGTTAAATAAATTAACTAAATTAAAAACAATTAAATAAATTAAATTAAATTAGCTAAAGTACAAAAAAACAAACAAACACTAAATTACAGAAAATAATAAACAAATTACAAGATATTTAAACTAATTACACCTAATCTAATAGCTCTATCAAAATAAAAAAAGCCCCCCCAAAATAAAAAAAAACCCTAGCCTAAACTAAACTACCAATAGCCCTTAAAAGGGCCTTTTACAGGGCATTGTCCCAAAGTAATCAGCTCTTTTACCTGAAAAAAAAATTCAAACAACCCCCCAACAGTAAAACCCACCACCCACACAACCAACCCCCCAAATAAAATACTAACTAAAAAAACCTAAGCTCCCCATTGCCCTAAAAAGGGCATTTAAATGGGCATTGCCCTTAAAAGTGCAGTTAGCTCTTTTGCAAGCCCAAAGTCCATAACCTAAAAATAAAACCCACCCAATACACCCTTAAAAAAACCTAACACTAACCCCCTGAAGATCGACTTACCGGGAGAAGTCTTCATCCAAGCCGGGCCAAAGTCCTCAACGAAGCCGGGAGATGTCTTTATCCAAGCCGGGCGAAGTGGTCCTCCAGACGGGCAGAAGTCTTCATCCAGACGGCATCTTCTATCTTCATCCATCCGGCGGAGAGCGGGTCCATCTTCAAGACATCCGGCACGGAGCATCCTCTTCAATCGACGTCTTCTTACTAAATGACGGTTCCTTTAAGTGACGTCATCCAAGATGGCGTCCCTTAGATTCCGATTGGCTGATAGAATTCTATCAGCCAATCGAAATTAAGGTAGAAAAAAACCTATTGGCTGATGCAATCAGCCAATAGGATTGAAGTTCGATCCTATTTGTTGATTCAATCAGCCAATAGGCCAATAGTATTGAGCTCGCATTCTATTGGCGGCCCGTCTGGAGGACCACTTTGCCCGGCTTGGATGAATACTTCTCCCGGCTTCGTTGAGGCGGCAGATTATGGGTTAATAAATAAAATGTAGGTGTTGGCGATGTTGGGGGCAGCAGATTAGGGGTTCATAAATATAATGTAGGTGGCGGCGGTGTCCGTAGCGGCAGATTAGGGTTAATAAATATAATGCAGGTGTCGGCGATGTCGGGGGTGGCAGATTAGGGGTTAATAAATCTAAGATTAGGGGTGTTTAGACTCGGGGTTCATGTTAGGGTGTTAGGTGTAGACATAACTTTTGTTTCCCCATAGGAATCAATGGGGCTGTGCTACTGAGTTTTACGCTGCTTTTTTGCAGGTGTTAGACTTTTTCTCAGCCGTCTCTCCCCGTTGATTCCTATGGGGAAATCGCGCACGAGCACGTACGACCAGCTCACCGCTGACTTAAGCAGTACTAGTATTGGAGTGCGGTAATGAGCAAAATTTTGCTCAACGCTTACTTCTTGTCTTTTAACGACGGGTTTCTGAAAACTCGTAATACCAGCACTGCAGGTAAGTGAGCGGTGAGACAAAACTGCTCGTTAGCATCGCACAGCCTCTAACGCAAAACTTGTAATCTAGGTGAATATGATTTAAAAAGAATACAATATTAACAGGACATTTTTCATCATGCAAAAGTAAAGCTTTTTAGTTTTGTTTCCTATAGGTTCAATTTTGTTTTGGTAAAAAGAACAATAGCCTGGCTTTAAATATTGTGAAGAACCCAATGAGAAATATAGTAGAGCAATTTGGTACTTTTATTGGTCTGTAAGCTATTTCAGTTGATCAGTGAAACCACCAAATCAATTTAAAAAATCTCTTGAGTTATGTATGTTCCAGTATTTTTAGCGTTCCAGTATGCTCTTAATGCTTTGTGATAGGGAGGAATTTAATTAATAGTAAAAAATTAGCCATAGATATCTGCCACCCATTATTATAAATTGAAAATAAAAATTAAAAGCCTGGCTTCAAATATTCTGAGGAACCCAATGAGAAATATTGCAGGGCAGTTTGGTGTTTTTATTGGTTTGTAAGATATTTAAATTAATCAGTTAAACTATCAAATCAATTTGAAAAATCTGTTGAGTTATGTTACAATATTTCTAGTGTTTAACAATATAGATTTAGCCATAGATATCTGCAACCCATTATTATAAATTGAAAATAAAAATTGAAAGCAAAGTCTTCTTTCGCCTTTCTGGATGTATAAACTATATATTGCCTTTGCCTAAAGTCAGACAGCTGTGGTATACTCAAGCTACTTTTCCATGTTCCTCAAGCAACACAAAACAGTAGCAACACACTAGCAACATAACACACACTTTCTAACTCACACTTATAATTCAGAGGCAGAGGATAGTAACTAATTAGAACACTCATAAAGCACATAAACAGTGCAAAGAGTCTTATAACATCCTCTTTCTTATTGGCTGCTCTTATACTACCAATTTAATAGAAGAGGAAAAGAGTCCAAAAAACATAGAACCTTTAAACATTAGATAGAATAATACTGCAGCACTCCAGTGACTTGAAAAAATGATTATAACTTTCATCTTTATTCCATAATTATTAAAAAAAATATACAGCATGTTGGAGGTGGAAGAAATAATCCTTACGCGTTTCACAATTTTTTTAAATCACTGGCATGCTGCCGTACTCTTCTGTCTTGTGCCGTTAGCAGCTAGCTCAGCCATTTGGCGTGCACCACGCTGTAGTGTTGAGGCATATTGTAGGCCGAATGCAGTAGCCTTGATCCCACCAGTTAGTCCTACCAGCAGAGATCACGGTCGTATCTGGAGCAACGACTGTTGTTTATTTCCATGTAACCTTTAAACATTTTCCTTCTTGTTGCATGCTCTTATACTTTGAAATGAAAAGTATTCAAAAACGAAGAAAGCTATAAATCCAAGATAACAAATTGATGAAAAAGAAGGGATTCATGGTATCTTCAAGCAAATGATAAAGTCTGGATGAGTTCAGCTGGTTGAGGCAGTAAATATATAAATAAAAAATAAACATTAGCATACAAAAACACCAGAGTGAGCATTGTGGAAAATATAAGTAACCAGAATAGGGTGGGAAAATACTTCTCTGTGTCTTTAATAAAATCTATATTATTCCTTTACAAAACTAGGATAATCTGAATGTTATTACAAGAGACTCCTATTTTGCTAGCTGAAAGCAAAGTGTATCGGTTAACTAAAGAAGAAGCAGCCTCATTAATAGCTTTCAAATAAAATGGTCTAAAAATAAAATTTTAAACTTCTTTGATGCAAATTTTAAAATGCTTTAGAAGCAGAGGCTCCTCTGAGTAAGCTGTGATTTATTTGCTCCAGCCTAGGGGGGATATCTATCAAGCCATTAACCGCAAATATGCTGGAATTCCGCAGCGTAATTGTTGCGAGCTTGATCCGACCTAGTTATCAAAGCCTACAGACTGGCAAAATTTGAAATCTGTGACATAACATACGATCCGCCGGTCTCAGACACAGATCGATGCTTACGACATTACAGATGTCCCAAATACACATTCAGCAATATTTGACACTTTTTAAAAGTTATCAAATAGTTAACAGGTACGCTCGCGGTTATTCCGGCCCAGCGTACCCTGGTTTTCAATCCGCCACTCTGGAGGTCGCAGATGCCATAGGAATCAATGGGAGTCTGAAAGCAACGAAAGCTTATGTTCGATGCTGCCAGATATCCCATTGATTTCTATGGTAGAAAACCAGTTACGTTTACACCTACCCCCCTAACATAAGCCCCAAGTCTAAACACCCCTAATCTGATTGGAACAGCCAATAGGATGAGAGATGCTCAAATCTTATTGGCTGATTGGAACAGCCAATAGAATTTTAGCAGCTCTAATCCTATTGGCTGATTGGAACCTTTCAGCCAATAGGAATGCAAGGGACGCCATCTTGGATGACGTCACTTGCATTCAAGTTCCAGTTTACGGCGGCGACCATATTGAAGAGGAGCTCCGCGCCAGATATCTTCAGGATGGACCCGCTACATATGCCAGATGGATGAAGATAGAAGATGCCGTCTGGATGAAGACTTCGCCGGATGGAAGAAGATGGAAGAGGCTGCCCGGATGAAGACTTCTTGCCGGCTGGATGGATCCTTCAAGCAGAACTTCAAGAGCTGTAAGTGGATCGTCGGGGGTTAGTGTTAAGTTTATTTAAGGTTTTTTTGGGTGGGTTTTATTTTTAGAGTAGGGTCTGGGCAGTAAAAGAGCTAAATGCCCTTTTAAGGGCAATGCCCATACAAATGCCCTTTTCAGGGCAATGGGGAGCTTAGGTTATTTTAGATAGGGTTTTTATTTGGGGGGTTAGTTGTGGGGGTGGTGGGTTTTACTGTTGGGGGGGTGTTTGTATTTTTTTTACAGGTAAAAGAGCTGATTTCTTTGGGGCAATGCTTCACAAAAGGCCTTTTTAAGGGCCAATGGTAGTTTAGTGTAGGCTAGGTTTTTTTTATTTTGGGGGGGCTTTTTTATTTTGATAGGGCTATTAGATTAGGTGTAATTCTTTTTTATTTTTAATAATGTGTTCATTTTTTTTCATAATTTAGAGTTTTTTATTTTTTGTAACTTAGCGGTTATTTTTTGTAGTTTAGTAATTTTTAATAAGGTTAAATAGTAGATTTAAATAATTTGAGTAGGGCTAGGCTTTTTTAATATGTAATTTAGTTAATTTAATTGGTAGTTTAATTTAAATGTAGTATAAATAGTAAGGGTAGGTTAATTAATAGTTTAAAAATAGTTTATTTTATTTCTACAGGTAAGTTTAAATTTATTTTAAGATAGGGATGTGGTAATTTTAATTTTAAGTTAGCGGCTTGTAAGGTTTAGGGGTTAATAGCTTTATTTAGTTTATGGCGATGTGGGGGGCTGGTGGTTTAGGGGTTAATAGGTTTAGTTAGTGGTAGTGATGTGGGAAGCCAGAGGTTTAGGGATTAATACGTTTATTTAGTGGCGGCGGGGTCCGGGAGCGGCGAGATAGGGGTTAATAACTTTATTTAGGTGGGGGCGGGGTCCGGGAGTGGCAGGATAGGGGGTTAAACATTTTAGTATAGTGGCGGCGTTTAGTGACAGGGTATAAATAAAGTCGGTAAAAAGCCGAATAGACGCAAGATCGATGATTGTTAGTTAACAACAGTCTGATGCTCATCACCCTGTACTTGGTGCACGGCTTTTTGTATAAATATGGAGATAGTATTCAGGTCCACGCCTGCGATGTTAGGCGATGTTAGGCGAGCGTATTGGTGCTGTCGAATTCAAGAAAGTTGACGGCTTGATAGATATCCCCCTAGGACATGATTCATTTAAATTATCTAGCAATATTGGTATAGAAAATAGGTTGATGAATAAATGAAATAAAAAGTTGTTTAGAACAGGGGCGTAACATAATGCTTCTGTACAGCACCAGCGTCCTAAAGCCTTGGTCCATTATCGGAGCTTCCCTTCACCCCATCGATCTCAGCAATGTTGTTAATCTGGCTTTGACTGGAATGAGTAAAGTGCAGCTGGTATGTAAATTTAAGGTTGAGTGGGAATGGCTGTAAATTATGGGCTTGTGTTTACAGGAATTTAGGAGGGCGAGTGATAGAGCTTGCTCTGTCTAGGTGTCTGAGTGGGCCTGTCCTTGGTTCATGCTATCATGTCTGGTTACATGGATCCCACAGCCCACAGGAGTGGGAGAGTGGGCAGTAGGAGAGAGAACCAGAAGATTAGAGTAAAAGTGCAGTGAGGACATAGCTTTACTGTACCACTTTACTTAAAGGGACTGTCTACTTTAGAATTTTTATTGTTTAAATAGATTAATAATTTCTTTATTACCCATTCCCCAGTTTTGCATTACCAATACGGTTATATTAATATACTTTTTACCTTCTATTTAAGCCTCTGCAGACTGCCCCCTTTTTCAGTTCTTTTCACAGACTTCCATTTTAGCCAATCAGTGTCCTCTCATAAGTAACTGCACATGTGTGAGCACAAAGTTATCTATATGGCACACATGAACTAACACCCACTAGCTGTGAAAAACTGTAAATAACATTCAGATAAGAGGCGGCATTCAAGGGCTTAGAAATTAGCATATGAGCATACCTAGGTTTAGCTTTCAACTAAGAATACCAAGAGTACAAAGCCCATTTGATGATAAAAGTAAATTGGAAACTTTTATTAAATTACATGCCCTATCTGAATTATGAAAGTTTAATTATGACTAGACTGTCCCTTTAACCCATCTGCTTCAATCATGTAAACGGTCCACAGCACTATAGTATAAAAGTTCACTTTATTGGATACAGCATCAAACGATTAAGTGATGTTTCGGGGGTTTCCCCCTTAATCATATATACTGTGCAGTTTCAAAGGCATTTTGGAGCCAGATACTCCATTTTTAGATAACTACTGACATCTATTGGGCTCTACAGGTAACTGCAGCTGCACATACATTATATGTCAAAGCTCTGAAATATATGTATTTTATTATTCTCCATATGTGTTACTTTTTGCCAATTGCCAAATTGTTTCAAAATTACTTATACAAAATTAAAAACAATGTG
The DNA here is from genome assembly GCF_027579735.1 of Bombina bombina. Lineage (NCBI taxonomy): Eukaryota > Metazoa > Chordata > Amphibia > Anura > Bombinatoridae > Bombina > Bombina bombina. The sequence continues at coordinate 905,666,979 of NC_069502.1, read as the reverse complement.
TATAGAAAGCATATACAAACAGATACTAGTTCTATGCTATCTGGATACATACTAAGTAATTAACGGCTAGATTTAGAGTTGGGCGGTAGCCGTCAAAACCAGCGTTAGAGGCTCCTAACGCTGGTTTTTACCGCCCTCTGGTATTTGGAGTCAGTCAGGAAAGGGTCTAACGCTCACTTTGCAGCCGCGACTTTTCCATACCGCAGATCCCCCTACGTCATTTGCGTATCCTATCTTTTCAATGGGATCTTTCTAACGCCGGTATTTAGAGTCTTGGCTAAAGTGAGCGTTAGAAATCTAATGACAAAACTCCAGCCGCAAAAAAAAGTCAGTAGTTAAGAGCTTTCTGGGCTAACGCCGGTTTATAAAGCTCTTAACTACTGTGCTCTAAAGTACACTAACACCCATAAACTACCTATGTACCCCTAAACCGAGGTCCCCCCACATCGCTGCCACTCTAATTAAATTTTTTAACCCCTAATCTGCCATCCGCACGCCGCCGCAAGCTACATTATACTTATGTACCCCTAATCTGCTGCCCCTAACACCGCCGACCCCTATATTATATGTATTAACCCCTAATCTGCCCCCCTCAACGTCGCCTCCACCTGCCTACACTTATTAACCCCTAATCTGCCGACCGGACCGCGCCGCTATTATAATAAAGTTATTAACCCCTAATCCGCCTCACTCCCGCCTCAATAACCCTATAATAAATAGTATTAACCCCTAATCTGCCCTCCCTAACATCGCCGACACCTAACTTCAAGCATTAACCCCTAATCTGCCGACCAGAGCTCACCGCTACTCTAATAAATTTTTTAACCCCTAAAGCTAATTCTAACCCTAACCCTAACACCCCCCTAACTTAAATATAATTTAAATCTAACAAAATAAATTAACTCTTATTAAATAAATTATTCCTATTTAAAGCTAAATACTTACCTGTAAAATAAACCCTAATATAGCTACAATATAAATTATAATTATATTGTAGCTATTTTAGGATTTATATTTATTTTACAGGTAACTTTGTAATTATTTTAACCAGGTACAATAGCTATTAAATAGTTAATACCTATTTAATAGTTACCTAGTTAAAATAATTACAAAATTACCTGTAAAATAAATCCTAACCTACGTTACAATTAAACCTAACACTACACTATTAATAAATAAATAAAATAAACTACCTACAATTACCTACAATTAAACCTAACACTACACTATCAATAAATTAATTAAATACAATACCTACAAATAACTACAATTAAATAAACTAACTAAAGTACAAAAAATAAAAAAGTATTTACAAACATTAGAAAAATATTACAACAATTTTAAACTAATTACACCTACTCTAAGCCCCCTAATAAAATAACAAAAAACCCCAAAATAAAAAAATGCCCTACCCTATTCTAAATTAAAAAAGTTCAAAGCTCTTTTACCTTACCAGCCCTGAAAAGGGCCATTTGCGGGGCATACCCCAAATAATTCAGCTCTTTTGCCTGTAAAAAAAAACATACAATACCCCCCCAACATTACAACCCACCACCCACATACCCCTAATCTAACCCAAACCCCCCTTAAATAAACCTAACACTAAGCCCCTGAAGATCTTCCTAGCTTATCTTCCCCATGCCAGGTTCACCGATCCGTCCTCCGAAGTCTTGATCCAAGCCTCCGAAGTCTTCATCCAAGCCCAAGCAGGGGCTGGCGATCCATAATCCGGCTGAAGTCTTCTATCAAGCGTCGGCTGAAGAGGTCCAGAAGAGGCTCCAAAGTCTTCATCCTATCTGGGAAGAAGAGGAGATCCGGACCGGCAACCATCTTGATCCAAGCGGCATCTTCTATCTTCATCCGATGACGAACGGCTCCATCTTGAAGACCTTCAGCGCGGATCCATCTTCTTTTTCCGACGTCCAACTGAAGAATGAAGGTTCCTTTAAGGGACGTCATCCAAGATGGCGTCCCTCGAATTCCGATTGGCTGATAGGATTCTATCAGCCAATCGGAATTAAGGTAGGAAAATTCTGAATTGCTGATGGAATCAGCCAATCAGATTCAAGTTCAATCCGATTGGCTGATCCAATCAGCCAATCAGATTGAGATCGCATTCTATTGGCTGTTCCGATCAGCCAATAGAATGCGAGCTCAATCTGATTGGCTGATCCAATCAGCCAATCGGATTGAACTTGAATCTGATTGGCTGATTCCATCAGCCAATCAGAATTTTCCTGCCTTAATTCCGATTGGCTGATAGAATCCTATCAGCCAATTGGAATTCGAGGGACGCCATCTTGGATGACGTCCCTTAAAGGAACCATCATTCTTCAGTTGGACGTCGGAAGAAGAAAATGGATCCACGCTGAAGGTCTTCTAGATGGAGCCGTTCGTCATCGGATGAAGATAGAAGATGCCGCTTGGATCAAGATGGTTGCCGGTCCGGATCTCCTCTTCTTCCCGGATAGGATGAAGACTTTGGAGCCTCTTCTGGACCTCTTCAGCCAACGCTTGATAGAAGACTTCAGCCGGATTATGGATCGCCAGCCCCTGCTTGGGCTTGGATGAAGACTTCGGAGGCTTGGATCAAGACTTCGGAGGACGGATCGGTGAACCTGGCATGGTGAAGATAAGGTAGGAAGATCTTCAGGGGCTTAGTGTTAGGTTTATTTAAGGGGGGTTTGGGTTAGATTAGGGGTATGTGGGTGGTGGGTTGTAATGTTGGGGGGGGTGGGTATTGTATGTATTTTTTTACAGGCAAAAGAGCTGAATTATTTGGGGCATGCCCCGCAAATGGCCCTTTTCAGGGCTGGTAAGGTAAAAGAGCTTTGAACTTTTTTAATTTAGAATAGGGTAGGGCATTTTTTTATTTTGGGGGTCTTTGTTATTTTATTAGGGGGCTTAGAGTAGGTGTAATTAGTTTAAAATTGTTGTAATATTTTTCTAATGTTTGTAAATATTTTTTTATTTTTTGTAACTTAGTTCTTTTTTATTTTTTGTACTTTAGTTAGTTTATTTAATTGTAGTTATTTGTAGGTATTGTATTTAATTAATTTATTGCTAGTGTAGTGTTAGGTTTAATTGTAACTTAGGTTAGGATTTATTTTACAGGTAATTTTGTAATTATTTTAACTATTTAGCTATTAAAATATTTACAAAGTTGCCTGTAAAATAAATATTAATCCTAAAATAGCTACAATATAATTATAATTTATATTGTAGCTATATTAGGGTTTATTTTACAGGTAAGTATTTAGCTTTAAATAGGAATAATTTATATAATAAGAGTTAATTTATTTCGTTAGATTTAAATTATATTTAACTTAGGGGGGTGTTAGTGTTAGGGTTAGACTTAGCTTTAGGGGTTAATCCATTTATTAGAGTAGCGGCGAGATCCGTTCGGCAGATTAGGGGTTAATTATTGTAGGTAGCTGGCGGCGACGTTGTGGGGGGCAGATTAGGGGTTAATAAATATAATATAGGTATCGGCGATGTTAGGGGCAGCAGATTAGGGGTACATAGGTATAATGTAGGTTGTCGCGGTGTACGGAGCGGCAGATTAGGGGTTAATAATAATATGCAGGGGTCAGCGATAACGGGGGCAGCAGATTAGGGGTTAATAAGTATAAGGTTAGGGGTGTTTAGACTCGGGGTACATGTTAGAGTGTTAGGTGCAGACGTAGGAAGTGTTTCCCCATAGAAAACAATGGGGCTGCGTTAGGAACTGAACGCTGCTTTTTTGCAGGTGTTAGGTTTTTTTTCAGCTCAAACAGCCCCATTGTTTTCTATGGGGGAATCGTGCACGAGCACGTTTTTGAAGCTGGCCGCGTCCGTAAGCAACGCTGGTATTTAGAGTTGCAGTGGCGGTAAATATGCTATACGCTCCCTTTTTTGGAGCCTAACGCAGCCATTCTGTGAACTCTAAATACCAGCGGTATTTAAAAGGTGCGGGGGAAAAAAAGCATGCGTAGCTAACGCACCCCTTTGGCCGCAGAACTCTAAATCTAGCCGTTAGACTTTTAACAAAAAAAATCATTCTATATTATAAAAATACAGTAATCGTAATCTTTATTTAGGCCTTTAGGTCTAAGTGTTTCCAATCTGTGTATCCATTGCATTTCTCTCTGTTTCAAGAGTTTTCCCCTATCCATTCCACTTCTTTGTGGCCCTATGTGGTCTATGACCTCCCATCTCAACTGGCTAATTTGATGTCCCTTATCTATAAAGTGTGCTGATAGCGGAGCCTCCAAGTTGCCACACCTAATATTTGACCTATTTTGATTCACATGTAAAGAAAGTGTTAATGGTGTACTTTTTTCCATTGTGAGGATGGTAAAAGGAATCCTCTTTGATAATGGAGCTACAGCTCATGCAACTGAGGCAGGGGTAACTGCCTGTCTTCTTTTTACCTATATGGGTTTGTTCTGATTTTCGCTTGGATCCTATATCTGTACTAACTAGATGATCCCTCAAATTTATAACCCTTCTATGTGCAGAAAGAGGGGGTGCTTTAAACCCAGAGATGTCCACATGACAATCACGTAGTATGTTCCAATGTTTGTTAACTATACCTTGATTTTCTGGCTAAGTGGACCGAACTGTGTAACAAACACCATACGATTTGTATCCTCCTTTTTCTTATGTGTTACATCCCCTACTGTGATTTCTGACATTTTTTGTTCCAACAAACTTTTTGGATATCCCCTTTTGATGAATTTCTGTTGCAACTCTTCAAGTCTAAGATCTACTCTACTGCCCTCACTTACTATTCTTTTTACCCTCAGTAACTGGCTTTTAGGCAAACCAATCTCAAAAGGTTTTCAATAAAATCACATTTTGAATCAGTATACCCCTTGTTGTTCTTAAAGGGACACTGAACGCAAATTTTTTTCTTTCGTGATTCAGATAGAGCAGGCAAATTTAAGCAACTTTCTAATTTTCTCCTATTATCAATTTTTCTTCGTTCTCTTGCTATCTTTATTTGAAAAGGAATGCATCTAAGCTTTTTTTTAGGTTCAGACTCTGGACAGCACTTTTTTTATTGGTGGATGACTTTATCCACCAATCAGCAAGAACAACCCAGGTTGTTCACCAAAAATGGCCCGGCATCTAAACTTACATTCTTGCATTTCAAATAAAGATACCAAGAGAATGAAGAAAATTTGATAATAGGAGTAAATTAGAAAGTTGTTTAAAATGTCATGCTCTATCTGAATCACAAACAAAAAAAATTGGGTTCAGTGTCCCTTTAAGATTTTTTACTATGATACCTATTCCTGTTTGGTGTTTGATTGCTGTATACAGGCTTTTTTATATCCATAGTATATAGGCTACACTGGCTCCCCGTCAACAAGAGAATCACCTTCAAGCTCCTAACCCATGCATTCAAGGCCCTCCACAACATCGGTCCTGAATACATCAACCACCGTGTCAATTTCTACACCCCCTCCAGACAACTCCGCTCTGCTGACCAAGCACTCGCAGTCATCTCCCGCATCAAGAAAAAAAACAGCTGGAGGCAAATCCTTCTCCTATATGGCAGCAAGGTCATGGAACTCCCTCCCGCTGCACCTCAGACAATCCACCTCCCTTACAAACTTCAGGAAGGACCTCAAGACCTGGTTCTTTGAATGAATCGTCTTCCCTTAGCCCCCCTCTCCCCCCCCCCCATAGCGCCTTGAGACCCTCACGGGTGATTAGTTTGCGCTTTACAAGTACCCAATAGATAAATAGGATATATTTTTTATTTGTTTAGAAAATCCCCTATGTTTTTAGATGAGAGGTCATCTTAGTAACCTCTGGCTGTAATATCTTATCTAGAAATGTTTGTGTACACCGAATCCACACTGGAGACTATTGGCCTACCAGGTGGTCTTTCTACATCTTTATGAATCTTAGGTACTGTGTAGAATACTGGGTTTCTTGGGTTTTTACTAGTCCAATAATCCATCAATTGTTTATCTAGATGTCCTTGTGCAAGTCCTCTATCCAGGACAATTTTTATTTCTTTTTGTATTTCAATTATTGGATTATGTGACAAGACCGTATATGTCTCAGTGTCATTTAACTGAGTAATGATCTCAGAGATATAATAGTCTTTATCAAGCACCCCCTGGGACCCCCCTTGTCAGCCCCCTTTAGTATGATGTTAGAATTTTTCTTAAGGTTCATTAGTGACTGTCTATCAGTTTTAATGAACTTGTTATTACTTTTAAACACATGTTTACCAAAGACTTTTGCATGCTTAACTTTTCCCTTTAATTTGCACAATTCTTTGTTAACTAATTTGATAAACGTGTTCACACTATGGTCATTGATTACAGGATTGAAAGTGCTTTTCTTACATAAACCTAAGTTTTTATTCATAAGTCTCTTTCTTCAGTTTGTTTAGACAGAACAGCAGGACTATTATTAATTATCAAAGAGTGCCATATTTTCAATTTGATGTTGCGATACAGTCTCTGCATTCATATCTTTGTATAATTCGAAAAAGTCAGTGTCTATCAGAGGGCAATATGACAAGCCCTTGTCTAGCATGTTAATCTCCTTTTGTGACAATTTATATCTTGACGCATTAACCACAGTGCTATTCATTTCATCAAACTACACTTGCGTGGTTGATGCTTGTTTCTCCGGTTGGGCCGTCTGGGTAAGGCTCCACTCTTCTCTTTTCCATTTCTAGTGTTGCGCCCTCCTCTGTGCTGTCTTCCCCTTGGCTTTCCTCCACAGGGGACGCTGCTGATGATTCAGAGGAACTCCCGTGAGTGCTGATATCACTGGCCCCTCCTCTATGACATTTACGGCCTCCTTTCTGGTAGGCTCTGTGTCTACTTCTGGGTTGGCTATTCCGGTTGCCTTGGGAACCCTGACGCCACTTGTACACCTTGTCCTGTCTATAGTCATCCTCATCACAAAGGAACTTTGTTCTTTTGATGTCCTTGAGCTCTTGCTATAATTTTAATATGCTTTCGCCAATCTGTTGCTCAAACTCAGCTAATTCTTCCAGCAGCATGATTCTGGTAACCTCCATTTCTTTCAAAAGTGACTCCACTGTATGGGCCATTAGGTCATAGGAGAATTTATTCAGAATAGCCTCAAATTTATCGCAGTATTCCTTCTTCTGACTAAGGAGTGTAGGGCAAGTGCTCATTCTAAGACCCCTGGGGATCCTCTTCACCCTGTAATACTCGGACAGAGTGGTGGTGGTGCTTGATAAAGACTTTTATATCTCTGAGATCATTACTCAGTTGAATGACACTGAGACATATATACGGTCTTGTCACATAATCCAATAATTGAAATACAAAAAGAAATAAAAATTGTCCTGGATAGAGGTCTTGCACAAGGACATCTAGATAAACAATTGATGGATTATTTGACTAGTAAAAACCCAAGAAACCCAAAATTCTACACGGTACCTAAGATTCATAAAGATGTAGAAAGACCACCTGGTAGGCCAATAGTCTCCAGTGTGGATTCGGTGTACACAAACATTTCCAAATTTCTATATAAGATATTACAGCCAGAGGTTACTAAGATGTCATCTTATCTAAAAGACACAGGGGATTTCCTAAACAAAGCAAGTGTTAGGAATTATTGTTAGCGTAATTAGCGCCATCTTGTTCTTGGGCCCCATTTTGTCTTTGGCATCCATCTTGTCTGAATAATCTTTTATTATAGCAGTTATTCTGTAGTGAGAAATACATGCTTGTTATTATTCTCTGCAAGGCTAGTTAACTTTGCAGATGTCCTGGCACAATGTCTGGAAATCTCTATCTCTATAAGTTGCTCGAATAACCTTGTCTTCATCCTAGATGCACTGTTTATTATGACTTTAGAAATATTGTTTATGAGCTAGTATTTTTCCTGACCCACACTGTGAAACTGTGTAAAATGACGTGGCCATAACGTGTCATCAAGTTAACCCCATATGCTGTAATTGTTGGCTATAAGACATGTTGTGTGTCTTTCAATAAACAGAGCAGGTTTAGATCATTGCTGCGTGGTCTGAATTACTGTTCTCTGGACGTCCTTATCAAATAATCTTCATTTCCAGGTGGTAAGGTGGGCTCAAGGCCTGACTGACACTCCCCCTATGAAACCAACACCTTACAGTTTCTGGTGTCAGATCGTGGGATTTACACGGGGTAAGTGGATGAGTGTTTTTTTACTCTACTTTCCCTCTGTGAATCTGAACCTAAATTTAGTTGTTTTTATTTTTTGTAATAGGTGTTGGTAATATATGATAAAGGGTTAAAAGGGATTCCTGCAGTAAAGAAAGAAGCAGGGTTTGTGCAAAGGTTTGAGTCCTGTCAGCACTTGTGATAAATCCCTCTAGACAGGTTAATAGTCTTGTGCTAGTTTATGACAGGGAATGTAGCCCTGTCTGATTGAAGCACGCAAGATAAAAATTAGCATGCAGTTAACGGAGGTTATCAGTTTTATTTTTTGTAATAGGTGTTGGTAATATATGATAAAGGGTTAAAAGGGATTCCTGCAGTAAAGAAAGAAGCAGGGTTTGTGCGAAGGTTTGAGTCCTGTCGGCACTTGTGATAAATCCCTCTAGAAAGGTTAATAGTCTTGTGCTAGTTTATGACAGGTATTGTAGCCCTGTCTGATTGAAGCGTGCAAGATAAAAATTAGCATGCAGTTGACGGAGGTTATCAGTCCCCTGGGCAAGTTGGCATCGCTTTGTGATAAGTGGGTTTGACTCCCACTTGTGTTGAAGTTGTCCATATCCAGTCCTATAATAGAGTTTTGTTACCCACCTGGATCTGATGTTTGATATTTGATGCTTTTGCTTACAGGCTTTTAATTGCTATTTAATTGCTATAAAATTGTATGTGCTGTGCTTAGAACATATTAAGTGACTGTGCATGTTAGCATTGCTGCTCTTATTTGCATGTAAAATATTGATAATAAATGCGTGTTCGAAAAGGAGAATGTTATTGCATATTTAATGTCTACAAAAGGGTTAACAGTTTCTGTTAAGGACAGAAACATTTCAGAGAAATATCCACTCCAGAAAGGGAGGGGGATGATAAAAAAAAAAACTGTCAGTAAGCACAAGGGCCGGCCCTAGCCATTGCGGGGCCCAAGGCAGGATGACAAAGCGGGGCCCCCTTTCACCCCGCCCAATCTCCGCCCAACCCCGATCCAATATCCGCCCTAACCCCGCCCAATATCCGCCCCCAACCCCGCCCCACAGCTTTTAAATGGAAATAAAAAATAATTTAAGGTAATGCACAACATTTTATATATAAAGAAACCCATAAATCCACTAATGTGGATCACTATAACATTGTATATATTGCAATATACCATTTGTACTATTGGAATAACTGTCTATGTATATAATGAAGAATTATGCTGACAATTAGGAACAGTTGAGTTGAACTGGGTCTTATTTTTATGTGTTTTTCTTATGATAACAAGAACATTACAGAGACGCCAGGGCCGGCCCTAGCAAGTGCAGGTCCCTAGGCAGATTGACAGCCCGGGGCCTCTACCCAGAACAACAAATACTTAAAAGAAATGGGACAATGCACTGTACCACACAAACACACAGATATAATACACAGAGAGATACTTATATACACATACATCCACACACTGTGTGTCAGACACATACACAGGTGTACACACAATACACACACACACACACCACAGCCCACACACACACACACACCACAGCCCACACACACACACACACCACAGCCCACACACACACACACACCACAGCCCACACACACACACACACACCACAGCCCACACACACACACACCACAGCCCACACACACACACCACAGCCCACACACACACACACCACAGCCCACACACACACACACCACCCCACACTTCCAGGTATAATTATATATGTATATGTAAATGGAGGGGAGAAATCCGCAAGACCTAATCACCTAAAGAGAATCACCTAGTCTTTCAAATGGAAGATTTGGTGGTTAAAAGTAATTATTTTTTAAGGGAAAAGGTGTCTGTAAGTGAAAATTAAATGCTTACTAACTCCAAGATGACTTATGTGACAAAAGACAGACCCTTTTTCAAAATTGGGTATTATTTTGGACAGTATAACTAGGGGGATCATGCAGTCACAGCGACTGTATGGCTAAAGATATATACTGTATGAATTTTTGAAGGTGGTCTCTAATTACTAAGCTAAAAAATTTTTTAGAGACCCAAAAAAATCCCTTATGTAGAAAAAGAAAATATACCCCTATTTCAAATTTAAGTACTACTAGGTATTATAGTCAGGTGATCATTAAGGTAATTAGTGATCACCTGGCTAAAAATATATATACTTGTCTGTTTGTGTAGAGGCCCTTTTTGTTGTAGCATTATGAAAATCATTTATATATATATATATATATATATATATATATATATATATATATATATATATAATTGTGGAGTTTTCCAGAAAATGACTAAGTTTAAATCTAAGCCGCAATCAAAAGCTCAAAACTGCAGCATATCCTGGTATATATCAGATGCCCCTATAAAGCATTTGTCAGCTCATGCACACTCATCAGGACTAGCAGCATATCCTGGTATATATCAGATACCCCTAGAGAGCATTTGTCATCTCATGCACACTCATCAGTACTAGCAGCATATCCTGGTATATATCAGATACCCTTATAAAGCATTTATCAGCTCATGCACACTCATCAGTACTAGCAGCATATCCTGGTCGTATATATCAGATAGGATACCCCTAGAGAGCATTTGTCAGCTCATGCACACTCATCAGTACTAGCAGCATATCCTGGTATATATCAGATACCCCTATAAAGCATGTGTCAGCTCATGCACATTCATCAGTACTAGCAGCATATCCTGGTCGTATATATCAGATAGGATACCCCTAGAGAGCATTTGTCAGCTCATGCACACTCATCAGTACTAGCAGCATATCCTGGTATATATCAAATACCCCTATAAAGCATGTGTCAGCTCATGCACATTCATCAGTACTAGCAGCATATCCTGGTGGTATATATCAGATAGGATACCCCTAGAGAGCATTTGTCAGCTCATGCACACTTATCAGTACTAACAGCATATCCTGGTATATATCAGATGCCCCTATAAAGCATTTGTCAGCTCATGCACGCTCATCAGTACTAGCAGCATATCCTGGTATATATCAGATGCCCCTATAAAGCATTTGTCAGCTCATGCACACTCATCAGTACTAGCAGCATATCCTGGTATATATCAGATACCCCTATAAAGCATTTGTCAGCTCATGCACACTCATCAGGACTAGCAGCATATCTTGGTATATATTAGATACCCCTATAAAGCATTTGTCAGCTCATGCACACTCATCAGGACTAGCAGCATATCCTGGTATATATCAGATACCCCTATAAAGCATTTGTCAGCTCATGCACACTCATCAGTACTAGCAGCATATCCTGGTATATATCAGATGCCCCTATAAAGCATTTGTCAGCTCATGCACATTCATCAGTACTAGCAGCATATCCTGGTATATATCAGATACCCCTAGAGAGCATTTGTCAGCTCATGCACACTCACCAGTACTAGCAGCATATCCTGGTATATATCAGATACCCCTATAAAGCATTTGTCAGCTCATGCACACTCATCAGTACTAGCAGCATATCCTGGTGGTATATATCAGATAGGATACCCCTAGAGAACATTTGTCAGCTCATGCACACTCATCAGTACTAGCAGCATATCCTGGTGGTATATATCAGATAGGATACCCCAAGAGAGCATTTGTCAGCTCATGCACACTCATCAGTACTAGCAGCATATCCTGCCAGGGGTATGTCTCTGGAGGACTGCAAAACAATTCCAGAGTTTGATAATAAAATGGCAGTGTTAAATGTTTTTAAAACATATTTTTAAATATTATACATGTATATACAAAATTTGCTTTATTAATATCTCTAACTAGCAAGGCTATTTAGCTTGCTAAGCCTGCCCAAGAAGAGCACCAAATGGCATAGATAGCCCCCACTGACTCCCCCGCCCACGGCTCGCCCCGGCGCCCACCCCACTGTGCCTGGGCGGCACACACAACACAACTACTACTACTCCAGTCTGAGTCTGTCCCCCAGGCAGGCCCCAGTCCGGTCCCAACACTCCCACCCACCTCCGTACACCAACACCAGCCAAAGTGTGTGCGAGTGCCCCCCACAGCCACAGACTGTCTTTGTTGAGAGAGAGACTGACTGTCTGGGGGCCTCCGGGACCGGACCTGGCTGGGCAAAAGGCAGAAGGGCTCTTCCTTACCTGACTGAGGTGAGCTCCATCCTCCACATCTGCTGCTGCCTGCTGCGCACTAGTCAGACTAATGACAGGCAGCAGCTCCTCCTCCGGTGCTGTTCCGCCTCCTCCTCCTCAGTGACACAGCACCGAATGATTGGAGAATAGAAGTTATGGCTCCAATCATTCTGATGCTGCTGTCTGTCACCTGGTGTGCCCCATGTCTGTCTCGACACTCTCGTGGGCCGTGGCTGGGCCATAGTGCGCCGCCCCCACACAAAAAAAGGCGCCAAAATAAAAAAAAAGGCACCAAAAAAAAAAGATGTTAAAAAATTAAAAATACAAAAAAAAAATATATTAAAATTTAATTTTTTGGGGGGGGGATTACCTGGTAAGCACTGCTGTGTAGATTCAAAGAGAAAACTCTGTGTTAAAGAATGTTGAGGGCAAAGAAGGGGGCCACCGAGCGCACACACAGATCACATCAGAACTCTTTCTATCTTTGTTTGCAGTAATGAAAAGGAAATTTGTTATATTTTGATGTGTCATGTGTGATGGTCTGTTGGTGGTAACTGTGTCTGTTATTACGTGTAAAAGAGGATGTTTTTATCCTGTTTGAAATGTGTTTTTCTCAATTTGTGGGGAAAATGGCCATTCCTTGCAAATTCGGACACTTTCAAATACATTTTAAATTTGGTGGAAAGTTAATCTTATTGTATTTTGATATGTCTTTGGTATGTTATGAAATATTTGTTTTCCGGAGAAGGAAAGAAAAAAAGGGAGTGAATTTCTGGTATGTGAGATGAGATATGAGTGTGTGTGTGTGTGTGTGTGTATCGCTGTAAAAATAATCTTGGTGCATTATTATGAGTTTATTTGTATATATATGAAGTAAATTGCAATGGGTTGTATTTCGGATAATAAGTATATTTTATTATGTTCCTTATCTTATATTTGTCTGTAAAACCGAAGCTTAGGGCTTAGACAGAGCAATGGAAAATTGTCATTTTATTATTTAAAGGACCAGTTCACTCGTGTGAAAGGAGTTCATGAGTAGCAATAACACTGTATTAGCAGTTTGCAAAATATATTTTTGAGACCTTTCCTTGTATTATTCTTTTTAAATCTGCCGTTTAGATAGCAGATATTTACGCAGTGTAACTTAATTCTCTCTGTAATGCAAGCTGAACTGATAAATTGTCTACAATCTTGGTGTTGCGATCTGTGAGACTAGCGGAGAAGAAAAAAAAGAGGAGAGAAAATATTTAAAGGGATACAGGCAAACTGATATAAAATCTGAGATTTTAAAGAAATATTTACAGAGAAGACAATGAGGTATACTGTAAGCCTAACACTAGTATATTCAACTGTGTCAGCAGTTTCAATTAAAGATATTTTTTTAATTTGGGTAAAATGTCCCTTTAATTAGCCTGCATCCCACTGTGAGTGTGTTTTTATGCTGGTTATACTTGCTTAGGCTATTTAATGAACGTCAGTATACATTTTTTATTATAAGTAAGGCCAATGGATCATTGGGAACAATTTAAAGGGGAAATTTTATTATTATTCTTTAGTAGAAAGTTTATTTTTTGTTATATGCAATTGTTATATTTGGCTAGAGAGCTGCAGAATGGTGAATATCAAATTATAAACAAAGTTAAATCAAATAATTGTGTTGTTATTAAAATTTTGGTTATGTAAAAGTATAGACTGGATTCTAGAGCTTTTCACAAATTATTTGTGCCACACCTGATTAGTTATGTCGCGAATAGTTCGCCGGCGAACATAGCATGTTCGCGTTCGCCAAGGACGGCGAACATATGCAATGTTCGATCTGCCCCCTATTCCTCATCATTGAGTAAACTTTGACCCTGTACCTCACAGTCAGAAGACACATTCCAGCCAATCAGCAACAGACCCTCCCTCCCAGACCCTCCCACCTCCTGGACAGCATCCATTTTAGATTCATTCGGAAGCTGCATTCTTAGTGAGAGGAGGGACAGTGTAGCTGCTGCTGATTTAACAGTAGTGTACATTTAAAAAAAAACAACACTTTTTTGACTGTGAAATAATAGCAGACAGTTGCCAAGATGGCCGCCAATAAGGCAGATGGGGAGGGTTAGAGAGCTGTTTTGGGGGGATCAGGGAGGTTGGGGGCTAAGGGGGGATGCTACACCACAGCATATGTAAATATGCTAAAAAAATTAATTTTTTTTAAAAACCTTTTATTTTAGTACTGGCAGACTTTCTGCCAGTACTTAAGATGGCGGGGACAATTGTGGGGTGGGGGAGGGAAGGGAACCGTTTGGGAGGGATCAGGGGGTCTGATGTGTCAGGTGGGAGGCTGATCTCTACACTAAAGCTAAAATTAACCCTGCAAGATCCCTACAAACTACCTAATTAACCCCTTCAATGCTAGCCATAATACACGTGTGATGCGCAGCAGCATTTAGCGGCCTTCTAATTACCAGAAAGCAACGCCAAAGTCATATATGTCTGCTATTTCTGAACAAAGGGGATCCCAGAGAAGCATTTACAACCATTTGTGCCATAATTGCACAAGCTGTTTGTAAATAATTTCAGTGAGAAACCTAAAATTGCGAAAAAATTTAAGTTTTTTTAAATTTGATCGCATTTGGCGGTGAAATGGTGGCATGAAATATACCAAAATGGGCCTAGATCAATACTTTGGGTTGTCTACTACACTTAAGCTAAAATTAACTCTACAAGCTGCCTACATGCTCCCTAATTAACTCCTTCACTGCTGGGCATAAAACACGTGTGGTGAGCAGTGGCATTTAGCAGCCTTCTAATTACCAAAAAGCAACGCCAAAGCCATATAAGTCTGCTATTTCTGAACAAAGGGGATCCCAGAGAAGCATTTACAACCATTTATGCTATAATTGCATACGTTGTTTGTAAATAATTTCTGTGAGAAACCTAAAGGTTGTTTAAAAGTGAACAATTTTTTTTTATTTGATCGCATTTGGCGGTGAAATGGTGGAATTAAATATACCAAAATGGGCCTAGATCAATACTTTGGGTTGTCTACTACACTACACTTAAGCTAAAATTAACTCTACAAGCTGCCTACATGCTCCCTAATTAACCCCTTCACTGCTGGACATAAAACACGTGAGGTGCGCAGTGGCATTTAGCAGCCTTCTAATTACCAAAAAGCAACGCCAAAGCCATATAAGTCTGCTATTTCTG
Source organism: Bombina bombina (assembly GCF_027579735.1). Lineage (NCBI taxonomy): Eukaryota > Metazoa > Chordata > Amphibia > Anura > Bombinatoridae > Bombina > Bombina bombina. The sequence continues at coordinate 905,651,499 of NC_069502.1, read as the reverse complement.
AACAAAGGGGATCCCAGAGAAGCATTTACAACCATTTATGCCATAATTGCATAATTTGTTTGAAAATAATTTCTGTGAGAAACCTAAAGTTTGTGAAAAAGTGAACAATTTTTTTTTTATTTGATCGCATTTGGCGGTGAAATGGTGGCATGAAATATACCAAAATGGGCCTAGATCAATACTTTGGGTTGTCTACTACACTACACTTAAGCTAAAATTAACTCTACAAGCTCCCTACATGCTCCCTAATTAACCCCTTCACTGCTGGGCATAAAACACGTGTGGTGCGCAGTGGCATTTAGCAGCCTTCTAATTACCAAAAAGCAACGCCAAAGCCATATAAGTCTGCTATAATAGCATGTCTGGCACACAGTGTTGGGGCAAGGGTCCATCTGACCACTGATACCTGGTCTGCAAAGCATGGTCAGGACAGGTATATCACCTACACTGCGCACTGTGAAGCGGGCGTAACCCTTACACTACCTGATCGATACATCATACCTGATGTTTTAAAGCATGTTATTCCAAACAATTTAGGAATGTTAGGTGATTTATGCCCTTTATGGATTAAAACCAGACTCTGCATCAACTATGTAATTTTCCATGGGAGTTTTGCCATGGATCCCCCTCCGGCATGCCACAGTCCAGGTGTTAGTCCCCTTGAAACAACTTTTCCATCACTATTGTGGCCAGAAAGAGTTCCTGTGGGTTTTAAAATTTGCCTGCCTATTGAAGTCTATGGCGGTTCGCCCGTTCGCGAACTTTTGCGGAAGTTCGCGTTCGCCCATCACGAACCCAAAATTTTATGTTCGCGACATCACTACACCTGATTTATTTAACAGTGGATTTGCATGGTGCATGCGGGCAGGGGCTATATAGAACAGTGGCTGTACCATTGTTATCTGATCTTTCCCAAAATAGGATACTTAGGTGTTTGTGTGTTCCTTTGTAAATTTATGGTTCGGGATTTTATTTGTAAATATGCAACTGGAGTTTATTGAGCATCTGCAGTGATTGTATCATTAGTATGATCTTATAGTATTGTGCATAGTGGAATTTGCAAACCAGGGTATAGATGGATCTTTTAAGATTTTAATTATTTGTAGTGTTTTGCGAGTGCTGTGTTTCAGTAAATGTCAGTATATGTATTGAATTTCAGGTTTATTGTGGTTGTTTAAAGTTTGTGTCGGCTGCTAATGTTTTGTTTTGTGGAATGGACAAGTGGTTTTAACTGTTTTCTAAGAGATTGTTATGTTTTTCTCTTTTGTGACTGCGTGTGGATGCGTGCTGTATGAATGGCATATTGAATAGTGAGGTGTATTTGATTTTGCTTGCTATTGAGAATTCTGCATGCATGAGTGGAGTGCATGATTTGTCTTTTAGTTTCGTGTTATCTTGTGTTTGCGTGCCACATGGGATGTTTCACGCAAACAAGGGGGAAATATTGATGAGTATCTTTATGTGAGTTGGGTGATTATTATTTTAAGTAAGAAAGTGAACCTAAAATGTTTTTATTTTTCTAGTTTGTTCTTAACACAATATTTGTATTTGCAGGATGAGATCATGCAACTGTATCCAGAGATTAAAGACACTAACTGAATTATTTTTGAGTGTTCCATATTTAGGTAAAATCTGTACAGATAAAATTCCATAAGTGCACTCTTCAAAAGATTGAAGATTGAATGCAAGTAAACCTTTTAAAGAGAAAAAAAAAGAAGATAAAAGACCTTTTGTCCAGCTTGTTTTAACCACCATACTGCAGTAAAAGTTGCTGAACTATCTTTGGATCCATTCTTTGCATTGCATGCTGGTACCAGCCCCAGAACTGGACTCTGGGTAATCCATGACTGTTTCCTCTGATGTGTGTAATCAGAACATAAAGACTATCCTTCTCTGGACTGTGCCTTGTCGGTTGATATTGAGGACCTGTTATGCTGTTACAGGGTCAACCAATTAAATTAGGGGAGTATTGTTTTAACTCGCTTACTTATATTTCTTGTTTTGTATGCTCTTGTATTGGTGTTATTTTCTGTTGATCATATTAGTTATAAGAAAACTAAAACTATTAGTTATAGAAAAGTATGCCTTATTGGTATTAGTGCACATTGTAGTTTATGTACTTAAACAAAGTAACCCTTTAGATAAGCGTAACTCTAAACCTTGCAGTATTGTAACCTATTGAATGGCCCACTGAGTATAGAAAATATGTTTGCACCTTTATAGTTTAAAGAAAATGCTGCAATATATCAGAATATTTTAGACCCTTCACCCTATAGAACATAATGAGGATATGTCTCAGCTAGAAGTTTATATTAATTATACAGAGAAATATTTATTTAGGGAGTAGCATAATTATAGTTTATGAAAGCGAATGTATTTTTCCCTCCTATTAATTGGTATGGTATCTGCAATTTGAATTTTGTAGTTCCAGAGGTTTGTCAATGAAAGGAATTATTTTTCCATAAAGATGTGTTTACCTTTAAGAGATTTTGTAGTTTTAAATAATGTTATGATTGTATTCTTTCCTCATACAGGAGTGTGAGAGAATTTAGGTTGCATAAAATAATTAGTAAACTAGTAGTGTTTACATCAGATGAGATTGTTGACTATTAGGATCATAGTTGAAGAATTATAAACATTATAGATAGTAGCTGTGCAGAATAAAGCAACACTAGGTTCTTTTATTTTTAGTGGTTCAAAGTGACAGTGTAAAGAGATTCATTTTTTTTAAGAAAATATTTTTATTGACTGTTTTATTTTTTAAATTTTTGCTACAGGGCAGGCCTTACCATACATTTTAGCATAGCCATTCAGCCTCTTGATGAAGTCTAGCAGTTTTCACTTGCTTAGTATTCATGAAGTATCATTTAAATTGTATAGAGAAGCTGTGAATTATTCTCTGTAAAGTATCAATGTATTTAGTTTGTATTATATATTAGCAATGTTAGCAAATGACATAGGATGAGTTAAGCTAAAGGAATTGTGATGCTTACAAAAAGATGAAAGAAGTTTTATTTGGACATAGTTGTGATTGTATTGGGGTGTGTACTCATTTTGTGCTGTTTCTGTTTCTTTCTTAGACTCCTTCTGACTCAAGTGTCTGCTTGCTATGGGGATCCACTGGCTACCTTGTCTACCCCATGAACAAACCATCAGATTTCCAGCATCTCCCTGCGGAAGAACACTGGATAAGCACCCCTACTGCAAATGAACTGTATTAAAGCAAAGTGTCTGAGAAAGGTGGAGCACTCTAAGAGGACAAAGACTGTTCTTAAAGTGATCAGAGGCCACCTAGAGACTTTTGTGCTGTTCCCATGTCATGCTTCACTGTGGAGAGTGTACAGAGCAAAGAACTGTTGGACATATTGGGGGGGGGTGCTAGCAATGCAGGTGGAGAAATAAAAGATGCAGCGTTGTTTGGGGGTAGATGGGGGGCTGGTTGGGTCTTTGTGCAGATAGACCAGTAGTTTTGGGGATGCTGGAAGGTAAACGGAGCGTATTGGAGAGGCCGCACCTATGGGCAGTGACAAATTGTGCCCTAGTAGCCTATAAAATTATACCACGACATGTGAATATTTTTCTCTATAGTATTCTCACATAGAGTCCTGTTACCGTAGTATTAGGCTCATACTGTTGTTAAAGACTTTCCTCATTTTCTGCGCCTGTCTATTTTTATGTTATTCTGTTAGAATAAAAGAGTGGTATGCTAGGAATTATTGTTAGCGTAAGTAGCGCTATCTTGTTCTTGGGCGCCATTTTGTCTTTGGCATCCATCTTGTCTGAATAATCTTTTATTATAGCAGTTATTCTGTAGTGGGAAATACATGCTTGTTATTATTCTCTGCAGAGCTAGTTAAACTTGCAGATGTCCTGGCACAACGCCTGGAAATCGCTAATTCTATAAGATGCTCGAATAACCTTGTCTTCATCCTAGATGCACTGTTTATTATGATTCTAGAAATATTGTTTATGAGCTAGTACTTTTCCTGACCCACACTGTGAAACTGTGTAAAATGACGTGGCCATAACGTGTCATCAAGTTAACCCCTTATGCTGTAATTGTTGGTTATAAGACATGTTGTGTGTCTTTCAACAAACAGAGCAGGTTTAGATCATTGCTGCATGGTCTGAATTATTGTTCTCTGGACGTCTTTATCAAATAATCTTCATTTCCTGGTGGTAAGGTGGGCTCAAGGCCTGACTGACACTCCCCCTATGAAACCAACACCTTACAGCAAGAAACCTAGAATTCTGATAAATATATCCTATATACTATGGACGTAAAAAGCCTGTATACAGCAATCAAAGACGAAACAGGAATAGGTATCACAGTAAAAAATTTTAAGAACAACAAGGGGTATACTAATTCAAAATGTAATTTTATTGAGAACCTATTGAGATTGGTACTGTACTGGAACTATTTCCTTTTCCAGGATACCTGGTATATTCAAGTGAAGGGTACAGCTATGGGGTCCAATGTCGCACCATCATATGCCAATTTGTTCATGAATGAATTTGAGTAGTGAGTTGTCTATGAAAATAAGATCTTTAAAGAAATGGGCACAGTATGGTGGCGTTTCATAGATGACGTCTTTGGCGTATGGTGGGGCGACATTTGATCCCTCAAAAACTTTGTAAGAGAACTCAATTCTGCTGTGAGGGGATTGGAATTCTCTGTAACTTATAATGAGGAGTCATATCATTTTTAGATATGGTAATACACAAAAAGGGACATACTCTCACTTTTGATCTCGCCAGTTACTGAGGGTAAAAAGAATTGTAAGTGAGGGCAGTAGAGTAGATCTTAGACTTGAAGAGATGCAACAGAAATTCATCAAAAGGGGATATCCAAAAAGTTTATTGGAACAAAAAATGACTGAAATCACAGTAGGGAATGTAACACATAAGAAAAAGGATACAAATCGTATGGTGTTTGTTACACAGTTCAGTCCACTTAGCCAGAAAATTCAAGGTATAGTTAACAAACATTGGAACATACTACGTAATTGTCATGTGGACATCCCTGAGTTTAAAGCACCCCCTCTTTCTGCACATAGAAGGGTTAACAATTTGATGGATTATCTAGTCAGTTTAGATATAGGATGCAAGCGAAAATCAGAACAAACACATATAGGTAAAAAGGTGACAGGCAGTTACCACTGCCTCAGTTGCATGAACTGTAGCTCTATTATCAAAGGGGATTCCTTTTACCATCCTCACAATGGAAAAAGTACACCATTAACAGTTTCTTTACATGTGAATCAAAATTTATCTATTTGATCAAATGCCCTTGTCCTCTAATCTACTTAGGTGAAACTACCAGAAAAATAAGAGATAGATTGAGCCAGCATAGGTCAAATATTAGGTGTGGCAACTTGGAGGCTCCTCTATCAGCACACTTTATAGATAAGGGACATCAAATTAGCCAGTTAAGATGGCAGGTCATAGACCACATAGGGCCACAAAGAAGTGGAATGGATAGGGGAAACTCTTGAAACAGAGAGAAATGCAATGGATACACTGATTTGAAACACTTAGACCTAAAGGCCTAAATAAAGATTACGATCTAACTGTATTTTTTTAATATAGAATGATGCTTTCTATACACATTGTTTTTAATGTTGTATAAGTAATTTTGAAACAATTTGGCAGTTGGCAAAAAAGTAACAAATATGGAGAATAATAAAATACATATATTGCAGAGCTTTGACATATAATGTATGTGCAGCTGCAGTTACCTGTAGAGCCCAATAGATGTCAGTAGATATCTAAAAATTGAGTATCTGGCGCCAAAATGCCTTTAAAAGTTGTTTGAAATGACTGCACAGTATGTATGATTAAGGGGGAACCCCGAAACGTCACTTATTCGTTTTATGCTGTATCCAATAAAGGGAACTTTTATACTATAATGCTGTGGACCTTTTACATGATTGATTACTTGTTTTAGTACTAAGGCAGCACCCCAGGCTTTCACGTGCACTGAATTGGTTCTACACCCTGCTGTATCATTTGGAGTAACCCATCTGCTTGGGATTTCAAAGCCTGGAATAACCTCTCTCTACAGAGAAAAATGACACAATTATATATGAGTATTGTATTGCAGTTCACTGGCACCCAAGGGGATTTGTGAAAGAAGATAAAGATATCAGGATCCATTGTATCATTAGTTTGTTTACACTAGCATCTAGAGGAGAACTTTCCTGAAATACATCAATCTGATCTCATCTAAAAAGGATAGTGCAGCCAGACAGACCAGCCCATCCTCCTAACGAGGAACCTGGCAACACCTGATGATTGTTTTGATGCTCTCCTCTTTTTGTTGTATGCAAATATAGTTACAATCAACTTGAGAGCAGCAATACACTATATACTTTATATATACAAAATGATCTATGTTTACTAATTATAGAAAACAAAAATTAAAACAAAAAAATATGTAATAATGATTCTACAATCAAAAGGTTAAATTAAAAATGTTCCCCCCTAAGAAAGGCAGAAGACCTACTTACCAGTCCCAGCTATGCCCCCACTGCAATATAAATGTTCAGCCTGGGCCAGTGTAATCCACTCACTGCAAGAAAAAAAACGGATTCTACACACAAAGGGGGGTTAAATAAAAAATTTCACCCCTCCAAAAAAGGCAGGAGACCTACCTACCAGTCCGAGCTATGCCTCCAATACAATATAAATGTGCAAATTCAAACAGAAAGAGAAGCAGACTGCCAGGAACGAACAACAGCTCAATGGCTTGTTCTATGGCCCGGTTACCATCTGGGAGTAGCTTCTTTTTGCCCAATTGTACTTTTCAGGAAGACTTCCCTAAAGTATATCAGTCTGATCCCGCCTAACAAGGTCAGTCTAGCCATGAAATACTAGGCAATTCTCCTTGTGTGCACTCACTGCAAGAAAAAAACTGATTCTACACACAAAGGGTTTAATTAAAACTTTTTCCCTCCAAAAAAGGCAGGAGACTTACAAGTTCCAGCACCACCCCTACTGCAATTTAAATGTGCAGCCAGTGTGATGCGCTCACTGCAATTAAAAAAACTGATTATGCACACAAAGTATTACATTAAAACTTTTTCTCCCCCAACAAAGACAGGAGACTTTCTTACCAGTCCCAGAAATGCCCACACTGCAATATTAAGCTACAACTCTTTAACACTAAACTAGTAAAGAAAAATTATAAATCCCTGGTCCCCAGAGGGAAAAAATAATGTAGAATGTGCAGGTACACTGCACTGCAAGAAAAAAACTGATTCTGCACACAAAGGTGTTTTTCCAAAAAAAAAAACAGCACAGCAAGCTGAGGCACACACTACTGTACTGACCAGAACCTGAAGGGAACGTGATCTATCAGCTGTGGTGGGTCTGCAAGCGCAGTGCTTATTGCAGGTCTTAGCAGCTAACAGACTGGATGTGTCTGTACAATGCTTATATCAGCTTGTGATCTCTTATCATAAACTCTCAGTGTATGTTAGCTACTAATAGCTATCTTTCTCTGCATTTATGAACCCATGGAGTAAGTAGGAAACGGACACTTAAAAAGTTTAATTACTTTAATAATGGTAATTAATGTATGTTGTTGCATGTAAAGGGCAGTGATTGTTTCAAAGTGTATTCTTTTCCTCTCTTCCTCTCTCCCTTCTTTCCCTTTTTCCCTTCCTCCCTTGACTCACTCCCTTCTTTCCTTCCCTCCCTTCTTTCTCTAAACTCCCTCCCTTGCTCTCTTCTTTCACTCCATTATTTCCCTCCCACCATTCTTTCCCTCACTACTTTTCTCTTCTCTCTCTCTCCCTCATTTCCTGCTTTCCTATGCCTCCTTTTTTTCCACTCCCCTTCTTTTCTCTCCCTTCTCTCAGGGAGAAAATGGTATGATGCATGCAATTCAACCCACCAGTATGCAAGTGTTTTGCTAGCCCATTTTCTTTATAATTGTTATTTAAAAACAAACAAAACAAATAATGTTTTCTTCCCTACAAAACATGACAGTCTGTAGAAGAATCAAGGAAGAATTTAATTGGCCCCCTCAACCACGTGACAGTAATGCACAGAACAAAATAACAGTCTGACACCCAGGGTTACATACGTTATGATTTTCATGTCCCTTTAACCCCTTAAGGACAAGGCCATGACATGAAACTTAAATTTTTTCTTTCATGATTCAGATAGAGAATATAATTTTAAACAACTTTCTAATTTACTTCTATTATCTAATTTGTTTCATTCTCTTGGTATAATTTGTTGAAGGAGCAGCAATGCACTAATGGTTTCTAACTGAAGACAAGAGTGAGCCAATCACAATCGATATATACATATGCAGCCACCAATCAACAGCTAGAACCTAGTTTCTCTGCTGCTCCTGAGCTTTCCTAGATAAACCTTTCAGCAAAGGATAACAAGAGAAGGAAGCAAATTAAATAATAGCAGTAAATTGGAAAGTTGTTTAAAATTGTATTCTCTATCTGAATCATGAAAGAAATGTTTTGGGTTTTATGTCCCTTTAAGGACCAGGGCTATTTTTACATTTCATTTTACATTTGTGTTTAGCTGTAATTTTCCTCTTACTCATTTACTGTACCCACACATATTATATACCGTTTTTCTCGCCATTAAATGGACTTTCTAAAGATACCATTATTTTCATCATATCTTATAATTTATTATAAAAAAATATATAAAATATGATATAAAAATATAAAAAAACACACTTTTTCTAACTTTGACCCCCAAAATCTGTTACACATCTACAGCCACCAAAAAACACCCATGCTGAATAGTTTCTAAATTTTATCCTAAGTTTAGAAATACCCAATGTTTACATGTTCTTTGCTTTTTTTGCAAGTTATAGGGTAATAAGTACAAGTAGCACTTTGCTATTTCCAAACCATTTTTTTTTTTCAAAATTAGCAATAGTTACATTGGAACACTGATATCTGTCAGGAATCCCTGAATAACCCTTCACATGTATATATTTTCTTTTAGTAGACAACCCAAAGTATTGATCTAGGCCCATTTGGTATATTTCATGCCACTATTTCACCACCAAATGCGATCAAATAAAAAAATAGTTGTGCAATTATGGCACAAATGGTTGTAAGTGCTTCTCTGGGATCCCCTTTGTTCAGAAATAGCAGAAATATATGGCTTTGGCATTGCTTTTTGGTAATTAGAAGGCTGCTAAATGCCGCTGCGCACCACACGTGTATAATGCCCAGCATTGAAGGGATTAATTAGGGAGCTTGTAGGGGTAATTTTAGCTTTAGTGTAGTAGACAACCCAAAGTATTGATCTAGGCCCATTTTGGTATATTTCATGCCACCATTTCACCACCAAATGCGATCAAATAAAAAAAATCGTTAACTTTTTCACCATTTTACATTTCTCACTGAAATTATTTACAAACAGTTAGTGCAATCATGGCACAATTTCACAAATGGTTGTAAATGCTTCTCTGGTATCCCCTTTGTTCAGAAATAGCAGACATATATGGCTTTGGCATTGCCTTTTGGTAATTAGAAGGTTGCTAAATGCCGCTGTGCACAACGTTTGTATTATGCCCAGCAGTGAAGGGGTTAATTAGGTAGTTTGTAGTGAGCTTGTAGGGGTAATTTTAGCTTTAGTGTAGAGATCAGCCTCCCACTTGACACATCCCACCTGATCCTTTCCTGACCCCCCTCAAACAGCTTTTCCTCCTTCCCCGCCTCACAATTTTCACCGCCATCTTAAGTACTGGCAGAAAGTCAGAAATAAAAGGCAATTTTTTTTTTAAAATGATTTATTTTGCATTGATGGATCCCCCCTCAGCCCCCAACCTTCCTGATCCCCCCATACAACTCTCTAACCCTCCCCCCTCTACCTATCTTCCACCATCTTGGGTACTGGCAGCTGTCTGCCAGTACCCATTTTGCCATAATACATGTATTTTTTTTGTTGGAGGGGGGGGGGGGGTTCCCTAATCATTTTCTGTAGTGTAGCTGCCCCCCCTCAACACCCTCCCCGATCCCGGTACAAAAATTAATTTCCCTCCCTCTCCCTCCCTCCATCTCCCTCCCTCCATCTAACACATCAATGCAGCGTGCGCACGCACTCGCACATGCGCTCACCTCCGCCCCCGCATGCTCCGGATGTACTACGCGCACTACAAGGACAGGAACAGGAAGTCCCTGCAGTGATGGGCCGCCCAACCGACTCCCTGCTACTGCTCCCACCCACCAAAGAACAGGACCATTGCTGGCAAACTCTGCAACTCTATTTCTGCAGTGCCCCACTCACGGGGCATGCAGAAATAGCGCAATCTCGGCAGAGAGAAGCCCAAGGCTGCAGCGACGTGCAGGGTACATCGCTGGTCCTTAAGGGCATAACAATAAACGTTGTACAGTGTACGAGGTTGGTCGTTAAGGTGTTAAAGGGACATAAAATCCAAAAAAATTATTTTCGAAATTCAGATAGAGCATACAATTTTAAACAACTTTCCTATTTACCTATATTATCAACATTTCTTAATTCTCTTGTCATCTTTTGTTGAAAAGCAGGGATGCAATATTTGTCTGCAGCAGTATCTAGCATCAGTTTTGCAACAATGTTATACAATACAGTAGCACTAGGTGTCAGCTCTATTTTTTGTCATGTAGTGCTTCATGCATGGGCACGCCACCTACCTAGGTATCTCTTCAACAGAGAACAAAGTACATTTGATAATAGGAGTAAATTAGAAACTTTAAAAAAAAAATGGTATTCTCTATCTGAAAAAATGAAAGACAATTTTGGGTTTCATGTCCCTTTAATGTTGCATTACAGCAGATGATACTGCTCAATAGTCTGCTGAATCCTCCCGGCTACGTTGAGGACTTCTTGCCGTTTGGATGAGGACTTTGCCGGATAGATGAGGATGGATGTCCGGTCTTCCAAAACTGTAAGTGGATCTTCGGGGATTAGTGTTAGGTTTTATTAAGGGTTTATTGGGTGGGTTTTGCTTAGGGTTTGGGCAGTGTAAAAGAGCTGAATGTCCTTGTAAGGGCAATGCCCATCTAAATGCCCTTTTCAGGGCAATGGGTAGCTTAGGTTTTTTAGATAGAATTTTATTTGGAGGGGGTTGGTTGTGTGGGTGGTGGGTTTTACTGTTGGGGGGGATGTTTGTATTTTTATTTGCAAGGTGAAAGAGCTGATATCTTTGGGGCAATGCCCTGCAAAAGGCCCTTTTAAGGGCTATTGGCAGTTTAGTTTAGGCTAGGGGTTTTATTATTTTGGGGGGCTTTTTTTATTTTAATAGGGCTATTAGATTAGGAGTAATTAGTTTAAATATTTGATAATTTCTTTTTTATTTTCTGTAATTTAGTGTTAATTTTTTTTGTAATTTAGTTAATTGTATTTGATTAATGTAATTTATTTAATTTTAGTGTAATGTTAGGTTTTACTGTAAAACAGGTTAGGTTTTATTTTACCAGTAAATTTGTATTTATTTTAACTAGGTAGTTAGTAAATAGTTAATAACTATTTAATAACTAATCTACCTAGTTAAAATAAATACAAACTTACCTGTGAAATAAAAATAAAACATAAGCTAGAAACAGTATAACTATTAGTTATATTGTAGCTAGCTTCGGTTTTATTTTACAGATAAGTATTTATTTAGTTTTAAATATGAATAATTTAGGTATTAATTGTAATTTTTATTTGGAATTATTTTAATTATGTTAAAGTTAGTGGGTGTTGGGGTTAGGGTTAGACTTAGGGTTAGGTTTAGGGGTTAATAACTTTAGTATAGTGGCGGCGACATTGGGGGTAGCAGATTAGTGGTTAATAAGTGTAGTTAGGTGGCGGCGATTTTGGGGGCAGCAGATTAGGGGTTAATACCTGTAATGTAGGTTGCGGCGATGTTTGGGCCAGCAGATTAGGGGTGTTTATGTTTATGTTAGGGTGTTAGGTTTAAACATAAAAAAAATCCCATAGACATCAATGGGGCAGTGTTACAGAGCTTTACGCTCCGTGATTGCAGGTGTTAGGCTTTTTTTTGCTGCCTCTCCCCATTGTTGTCTATGGGGAAATCGTGCACAAGCACATAACAGCAGCTCAAAGCAGCGCTGGTATTTATGTGCGGTATGGAGCTCAACGCTGCCATATCGCCCGCAAACGCCGGCTTTTTTTAAACTCATAATACCAGCGCTATAGGGAGTTAAATACCACCGAAAATGCTGCGGTAGTTAATTTCCCTATAGCGCTCAAAACTTGTAATCTGGCTGAGTGCTATTTCTTGATATATAACCCAGTCTGTAATTTTTTCAGTTCATGTTCTATTTGTTTTTTCTTTTATTCAAAAAGGTTGACATGTATATCATTGTTGATATTTGAATAAAGCTTTAATAAAAATAAAAATCAATCAATAGACTTACAGGATGCATATCTTCATATTCCGATTCATCCAGATCACTATCAGTTCCTGAGATTCTCTTTTCTAGACAAGCATTACCAATTTGTTGCTCTTTCTTTTGGCCTAGCGACAGCTCCAAGAATCTTTTCAAAGATTCTAGGTGCCCTACTCTCTGTAATCAGAGAGCGGGGTATTGCGGTATTTCCTTATTTGGACGATATCTTGGTACTCGCTCAGTCTTTAGTTCTGCAGAATCTCAAACAAATCAACTAGTGTTGTTTCTTCGAAGACATGGTTGGAGGATCAATTTACCAAAAAGTTCTTTGATTCCTCAGACAAAGGTAACCTTTTTAGGTTTCCAGATAGATTCAGTGTCCATGACTTTGTCTCTAACAGACAAGAGACATTTGAAATTGGTTGCAGCCTGTCAGAACCTTCAGTCTCAGTCATTCCCTTCAGTAGCTATGTGCATGGAAGTTTTAGGTCTCATGACTGCAGCATCGGACGCAATCCCCTTTGCTCGTTTTCATATGAGACCTCTCCAGCTTTGTATGCTGAACCAATGGTGCAGGGATTATACAAGGATATCACAATTAATAGCCTTAAATCCCAATGTTCGACTTTCTCTGACTTGGTGGTTAGATCACCATCGTATAATTTTAGGGGCCTCTTTCGTTCGTCCAACCTGGACTGTGATCACAACAGATGCGAGTCTTTCAGGTTGGGGAGCTGTTTGGGGATCTCTGACAGCACAAGGGGTTTGGAAATCTCAAGAGGCGAGATTACCAATCAATATTTTGGAACCCCGTGCAATTTTCAGAGCCCTTCAGTCTTGGCCTCTGTTGAAGAGAGAACCGTTCACTTGTTTTCAGACAGACAATATCACAACTGTGGCATATGTCAATCATCAGGGTGGGACTCACAGTCCTCAAGCTATGAAAGAAGTACCTCAGATACTTGTTTGGGTGGAATCCAGCTCCTGTCTAATTTCTGCGGTTCATATCCCAGGTATAGACAATTGGGAAGTGGATTACCTCAGTCGTCAGACTTTACATCCGGGAGAATGGTCTCTCCACCCAGATGTGTTTTCTCAAATTGTTCAGATGTGGGGGCTTCCAGAAATAGATCTGATGGCATCTCATCAAAACAAAAAACTTACCAGGTACCTGTCCAGGTCCAGGGATCCTCAGGCAGAAGCAGTGGATGCATTGATACTCCCTGTTATCAACCTGCTTATATTTCCCCGCCTCTAGTTCTTCTTCCAAGAGTGATCTCCAAAATCATCATGGAGCAATCGTTTGTGCTGCTGGTGGCCCCAGCATGGCCTCACAGGTTTTGGTATGCGGATCGTGTTCGGATGTCCAGTTTCCAACCTTGGCCACTTCCATTAAGGCCAGACCTTCTATCTCAAGGTCCGTTTTTCCATCAGGATCTCAAATCATTCAATTTGAAGGTATGGAAATTGAACGCTTAGTGCTTAGTCATAGAGGTTTCTCTGACTCAGTGATTAATACTATGTTGCAGGCTCGTAAATCTGTTTCTAGAAAGATTTATTATCGAGTTTGGAAGACTTACATTTCATGGTGTTCTTCTCATAAATTCTCTTGGCATTCTTTTAGAATTCCTAGAATTTTACAGCTTCTTCAGGATGGTTTGGATAAAGGTTTGTCTGCAAGTTCCTTGAAAGAACAAATCTCTGCTCTTTCTGTTTTATTTCATAGAAAGATTGCTAAACTTCCTGATATTCATTGTTTTGTGCAGGCTGTCATTAAATCAATCTCTCCTCCTTGGACTCTTAATTTGGTTTTGAAGGCTTTACAGGCTCCTCCGTTTAAACCTATGCATTCTTTAGACATTAAACTACTTTCTTGGAAAATGTTGTTTCTTTTGGCCATCTCTTCTGCTAGAAGAGTTTCTGAATTATCCGCTCTCTCTTGTGAATCACCTTTTCTGATTTTTCATCAGGATAAGGCAGTTTTGCGGACTTCATTTAAATTTCTTCCTAAGGTTGTAAATTCTTACAACATTAGTAGAGAAATTGTTGTCCCTTCTTTGTGTCCTAATCCTAAGAATTCTTTGGAAAGATCTTTACATTCTTTGGATGTGGTGAGAGCTTTGAAATGTTATGTTGAAGCTACTAAAGATTTCAGGAAGACTTCTAGTCTATTTGTTATCTTTTCTGGTTCCAGGAAAGGTCAGAAGGCTTCTGCTGTTTCCTTGGCTTCGTGGTTAAAACTTTTGATTCATCAAGCCTATTTGGAGTCGGGTAAAGCCCCGCCTCAGAGAATTACAGCTCATTCTACTAGATCCGTTTCCACTTCCTGGGCTTTTAAGAATGAAGCTTCAGTTGATCAGATTTGCAAAGCTGCTACTTGGTCTTCTTTGCATACATTTACTAAATTCTACCGTTTTGATGTATTTGCTTCCTCGGAAGCAGTCTTTGGTATAAAAGTTGTTAAGGCAGCTGTTTCAGTTTGATTCCTCTGCTTATGTTTAAGTTTTTTCTTTTCATTTAATGAGAATTAACTTATATTTTGGGTTGTGGATTATTTTTTCAGCGAGAAATGGCTGTTTTTATTTTTATCCCTCCCTCTCTAGTGACTCTTGCGTGGAGTTAAACATCTTGGGTATTGCTATCCCATACGTCACTAGCTCATGGACTCTTGCCAATTACATGAAAGAAAACATAATTTATGTAAGAACTTACCTGATAAATTCATTTCTTTCTTATTGGCAAGAGTCCATGAGGGCCACCCCCTTTTTTATGGTGGTTATGATTTTTTTGTATAAAGCACAATTATTTCCAAATTCCTTTGTTGATGCTTTTTACTCCTTTCTTTATCACCCACTTCTTGGCTTTTCGTTAAACTGAATTGTGGGTGTGGTGAGGGGTGTATTTGTAGGCATTTTGAGGTTTGGGAAACTTTGCCCCTCCTGGTAGGATTGTATATCCCATACATCACTAGCTCATGGACTCTTGCCAATATGAAAGAAATTAATTTATCAGGTAAGTTCTTACATAAATTATGTTTTTTACTTCCAAAATAATGTGTTATTTATGTGCATTATATTGTAAAATTGTTCGTGTTTTCTAACTTTGGTGAGGTTTTGGTCTAGAAACAGTATGGGATATTAAAGGGACAGCACACTATAAAATTGGTTTCCCATTAATGTGTTTGCAATGACTTGATAAACCAGTAGCAGAGTATAATATGTATGAGAATTTGCTCCTTTATGTTTACTTTTGTATATGAAAGTGTTCTTTGCAGGGAAATCAGATTTCCCTATTTTATCACTTAATACACACACACATGCTTCATTATATTGTCTCTGCCTGTATAACAAGGCACAATACTTAAAGGGACATTCCAGTCAAAATGTAAATGCACATAGATGAATTACATCTTTGAATAGAAACATATTTGCAATATACATGTATTAGCAATATGAAATAACAAGTGTTCTTTGCAGGGAAATCAGATTTCCCTATTTTATCACTTAATACACACACACACACACACACATGCTTCATTATATTGCCTCTGCCTGTATAACAAGGCACAATACTTAAAGGGACATTCCAGTCAAAATGTAAATGCACATAGATGAATTACATCTTTGAATAGAAACATATTTGCAATATACATGTATTAGCAAAAATGCGTCTAGTAGAAGTAATCACTGTTTTAGTGTTAGCATTTGTTTCTGCACGTGCATGTGAAGCATAGCTAGATATTCTGAGTGCACCAGCATTTTAAATACTACAGATGCTCATGAGTGCCAGTGGGGCTTGTATCGTGTCAGTAATTAACAGTCATAACCAGATGGTATAAGCACCTTAGGTTCTCTGAGCAACTGCTGTGTTTAAAATGCTGGTGCACGGTGCATACTTAAATACACTTATTAAACAGGTATATATTTTATTAGAAGTATTTTTGCTAATACATATACGTTACAAAAATGCTTCTATTGAAACCTGAAATGCATCCATGTGTATTCCAATTTTGACTGGACTTTCCCTTTAAGGAGAACAAATGAAAATTAATATTTTATTAGTTATCTATCCTACCTCTTACTGTGACTGTAATTACTTCCACTAGCTATGTTTACATAGCTTTTCAATAGCCAGTACTTGAACTTTTCAGTATAGATGGGAATACCATAGGCAAAAGTGGTTATTTTAAATGTCAAAATAAAGGCAAAGGAACAAGTTGCAAACAATTTAATACACTCCAGCAGGTATAATGGATAATTGGGAGCAAATTAAAAGGAGGGAAATGTTACCGTACACTGCCCCTTTAATACTGTATCTTACATAAAAAAAAATGGTTGCCGCTTTTCCTCTTTTACAACAGAGGGCTTTTAGACATTTCTCGCACTGTAACATGTGGTTTGTAAAATACTGAGATTTCTACCATTAAACTATTAAGCCACGGACCGGGATTGTAGGTTCTGTAAAATAGTCTTAATGAATCAAGACCACTGCATATATTGTACTATAATTTTTTTCTTCATTTTAATGTCTTCTAATTATCTATTTTACCTGGGTGTATTAAATTGTTTACACATAGCTCATTTACCTTTATTTTGGCATTTGAAAATGTGCTTTTTCCCGTTGTATCCCCAGCTATACTGCAAATTTAAAAACATAAGTACTTGTTATAGAAAAGCTTTTTTAAAACATTTTTTTTGTTGGAAAGAAAATTCAACAAGGTGCATAGATAAAGATATGTACATAAAATGCAAATCATCAGCAGTATAATCAACAAATACATTTCTAATATCTTAAGAAATTGCCAGACATGTCATATATTGATTACAGTACTTTGCAGACCTTTGGTCTTCGGGAGATATACAAACTTTCCAAGTTTCAAGCAACTATTTTTTATTTTCTGTTTCTTTTGTTTGAACCGTAAACTCTAACCAAAAACAAATACAACATTACTCTTCATCTTCATATGGTGCATTGTAGTATATCGTAGATGATATGTCTTACCTCTATGGTTTGAAGTGATGTTGACATGTAGAAGGCAGAATCCAAAAGGAAGGAAAAAAGAAGGGAGAAAGAGAGAGAAGAAGAAAGCGAACCCTGCAAAACCCCTATTTTCTTCAGTCTCCAAACCCCCTCCCCCTTTTGGTGGATTCATGTGGGATCAAAGATATCATTCCATTCACCTCTAAGATATGTTTTGAGAAACACAGTTGATTGTTGAAATGCGTTTAATAAAGATCCATGCACTTCTAATTCAAACGTTAAAATTAAGTTGCGCCACTTACGTAAATAAAGTGCCAATCTATTCTGTACATCCAGCCTTGCATCTATTTGTTCAATAAACATTTGTGCTTTAAGTAAGTTTCTAAACTGTAAGAAAGAGGGGACTAACTTTTTTCCCCCCAGCATTTCAGTATACATTTTCTGGCAATTAAATCTATAAGAGTAAGTGGCAAATCCCAATGTTTAGTGTGTAAGTTCCATTAAAGAAATAAAATATGGTCAGGGATGAAAATGAATGGTATCTTCAATTTTTTGTTTATCCAAAATTAAATTTTCTTCCAGAATTGACCTACTAGAGGACAACTCCAAAAGTAATGTAAAATATTCTGGGCTTCTATTAAACTTTTAGAGCATTTAGCAAGTCCCCGTGAGGTCAAATAAACTTTGTGTAAAATTCTAACTTGAGGCTCTCTTAATGTTGAAGAGATTGTGGCTTTTCTCACTTTTACGAAGCTGTCCCAAACCATAGTTCATGTGATATCTCTAACTCCCTGCCTCTCCCAGCCTCCCAGAGTTGATTTTTGTATCTTCTGTAAACAATTATTTGTAAGGGTTTGCTAAATTTAATTTACAGAGAATTAACCCATTTGGAAAAGTGTCTGAGATAAATGAAATGGAGATCCCGTCCAAAACTCCGTATTGTGTCTGATCACAGTCTCCTCATAATGTCTCACTTGTAAAAATGCATAAAAGTGTTTGGTTGGAAGGTCATACTGCCTCTGTTAGGAAGTGAATGTTTTGGGTACATGCAAGAGGTGATCTAATACCGCTCCTATGTTATTCAATCCCTTTCTTTCCCAGAAAGTGAAGGGTAAGGTATCGTCACCTGCAGATAGCTCAATGAGGTATGAAATCTAGTAGACTTTCCTAAAAATCAATGTGCCTTCCACCATGCCCGAAGGGGATCTTTATATAATAAGTTTGCACCAAATTGTTTAAGACCATCTGAGTTAGACATTTGTGGGTACGCAAGATAGTGATAGATTGCCCAATACAGCTCGTTCTAGGTCTGGTCTGTAGACATTTTTGGTTCCTAATTGCAAGTCAACAACTAGCCGCACTAAAGCAGTCCAGTAATATAATCTAAAGTCTGACAATCTTAATGCTCCATTAGCATAATTGAGGCCCAATTTATCAGCAGAATCTCTTGGCTTGCCACCTTTCTATATGAAATACAGTGCTGCAGAGTTCAGGATTTTGAGGTCAGCTTTTGTCAATAATAGCGGTAGCATTAGTATAGGATAAAGTAACTAAGGTAAGATAGTCATCTTGAGTAGGCCTATTCTGTCTGCCATCCAGCCCTCATCAAATCATGCAGTTTACGGCAGAGTGGAGAAATGTTGAAGGGGTATAATTTATGCAGATTTGGGTGCAGCTGAATGTTAAGCTACTTTGAAGGGGTAGAAACTTGTTTTTCTTTTATCTTGTTTTAACCAAAGGATCTCAGATTTTTGCATGTTTACATTATATCCTGAAAAGGCAAAAGAATGCAGAACCGGCAAAATGTTAGGGATATGTTTCTCTGGGTCTTGGACAAATCCGTCTGCATAAATTGGGAAACACCTCGTACCTCTTTGAAGTGTGACATTAAGGGAAAATATATTATTAATAAGAATGTTTGCAATATAGAAAAGCTTTTTAAATAAGAAAGTTTAGGAGAAATCTCTCACAGTTGGGGATGAGACAAAGGCCTCTATTTATCAAGCTGTCAACTTACCTGCATTCAACGGCACCAATACGCTCACCAAAGTTCGCCTAACATCGCTGCCGCGGACCTGAATACATTCTCCAAAATTATCAAAAAAGCTGTCAAAAAGCAGCGCACCATATACGGTGAGATGAGCAGTGGACTGTTGTTAACTAACAGTCATCGATCTCGCTGCTCTTCGGCTTTTTTATAGCTTTCTTGGTACCCTGTCACTAAACACCCACACTATACTTTACTGTTTTACCCCTATACCGCCGCTCCCGGACCCCGCCGCAACTAAATAAAGTTATTAACCCTTAAACTGCCGCTCCCGGAGCCCACCTCAACTCTAATAAATGTATTAACCCCTAAACCGCCACTCGCAGACCCCGTCGCAACTAAATAAAGTGTTTAACCCCCTAAACCACCGCTCTCGGAGCCCACCGCCACTTACATTATATTTATTAACCCCTAATCTGCCCCCCCCCTACACCGCCGCCACATATATTATATTTATTAACCCCTAATCTGCCCCCCTACACCGTCGCCACCTATATTATATTTATTAACCCCTAATCTGCCCCCCCTACACCGCCGCCACTATATTAAATGTATTAACCCCTAAACCTAAGTCTAACCCTAACCCTAACACCCACTAACGTAAATATAATTTAAATATATCTAAATAAAATTACTATCATTAAATAAATTATTCCTATTTAAAACTAAATACTTACCTATAAAATAAACCCTAAGATAGCTACAATATAACTTATAGTTACATTGTAGCTATCTTAGGGTTTATTTTTATTTTACAGGCCACTTTGTATTTATTTTAACTAGGTACAATAGTTACTAAATAGCTATTAACTATTAAATAACTTCCTAGTTAAAATAAATACAAATATACCTGTAAAATAAAACCTAACCTAAGTTACAATTATACCTAACACTACACTATAATTAAATAAATTCCCTAAACTAAATACAATTAAATACAATTAAAAACAATTATCTAAAGTACAAAAAAACATACACTAAATTACAGAAAATAATAAAATAATTAAAAAAAAATTTTAAACTAATTACACCTAATCTAATCCCCCTAATAAAATAAAAAAGCCCCCCAAAATAATAAAAAGCCCTACCCTATACTAAATTACGAATAGCCCTTAAAAGGGCCTTTTGCGGGGCATTGCCCCAAAGTAATCAGCTCTTTTACCTGAAAAAAATAAGTACAATACAACCCAACATTAAAACCCACCACCCACACACCTAACCCTACTCTAAAACCCACCCAATCCCCCCTTAAAAAAAACCTAATACTAACCCCTTGAAGATCACCCTACCTTGAGAAGTCTTCACCCAGCTGGGCCGAAGTCCTCCACAATGCCGGCAGAAGTGGTCTTCCAGACGGGCAGAAGTCTTCATCCAATGTTAGGGTGTTAGGTGTAGACATTTACCATAGGAATCAATGGGATATTGGGCAGCAGCGAACATAAGCTTTCGCTGTTTTCAGACTCCCATTGATTCCTATGGTATCCACCGCCTCCAGGTATGCTGGGCTGCAAAAGTGCAGAGCGTACCTGCTAGTTATTTGATAACTAGCAAAAGTAGTCAGATTGTGCCGAACTTGCGTTCGGAACATCTGTAGTGATGTAAGCATCGATATGTGTCGGACTGAGTCCAGTGGATCGTATGTTACATCACAAAATTCTACTTTTGCCGGTCTGTAGGGTTTGATAACTAAGGTGAATCAGGCTCGCTACAAATATGCTGTGGAATTCCAGCATATTTGCGGTTGACAGCTTGATAAATAGAGGCCAAAGGGACTAAATTATCAAGCTCCGAAAGGAGCTTGATGCCCCTGCTTCCGTGCGAGCCTTCAGGCTCACTGGGAACAGCAGTTATGAAGACGCGGTCTAAAGACCGCTGCTCCATAACTGGTCCGCTGCCTCTGAGGCTGCGGTCTGCAATCCACCTGATCCTATACGATCGGGCTGATTGACACCTCCTGCTAGCAGCCGCACATCTGGTGAACTGCTTGTGCAATGTTAAATGCCGACAGCGTATGCTGTCGGCATTCAGCGATGTCTGTCGGATATGATACGCTACAGCGTATCATGACAGACAGACATTGATAAATCGGCCCCAGAGAGATAACAACAGCTCATTTTCCATTTCAATTTTTTTTTTCAGTTAATTTTCCTCTCAAAGTACTGTTCTCACTGTGTATACAGTGATATAAAAGATAAAGAGAATTTTGTGCAAATACAGAGATAAGTTAATGAGTTCTGCTCTCCCTTTAAGTTCAGTCCATTTGATTGTGGTTTCAACTGGCAGAGACAGCTATTTCATATATAAATATACCTAAAGGAGCAATTTCCCATATATTTTAAACTCTGTAGCTGTAAGCAAATCAAGGGAAAACAATTTTACAGTTCACTGTCCTTATAAGTACAGTACATCTAAAAGGGCATTAGTTTGATTTTTTCAATACAAAAAAAGCAATGTTCTTTGCAAAAAGTCTTGAAATAGTAAAGAAATTAAACTTAAGAGGCCTGAAGTCCTGTTTGAGCTGTCACAATGACTGTACTCCCCCCCACCCCTGTAAGTTACAATTTTGTCTGCCTGCTTCTTTCTTTCAGTTTTTGTGTTCTAAAATGAAACTAATAGTCTATATTTATTTAAAACATCATGTTATCTTTATTACAGTACTAATCTGTCTTTCTGAGGGTACTATATATACAAAAGTAATACAAATGATATAAAACTACCTTTAGCTTACATGTATAAGTTGAATATGACATGCTATATTGCCTAAATGACATACAGTAAGATATTGTTGTTTACACTTGGTTCCGTCTCTTCTACTAACTGTTCAATTTTAAATATAAAAATATTCCAAGATCCAAACTATTCTGCAATCCAACTAGAACTAGAATTTAGAACATGTGAGAGATGTAAACAAATTACAATAAAGACTGTGCAATAGCAAGATACTTTCGGCTAGATTACAAGTGGCACACAAATTTCTTTTTTGTGCTCAAACTTTGCTAGAAGTAATCTTCCAACATGGGCAGGTTAGTGAGTGACTTGAATCCAGATGTGAAGGTGTTGTTTCTGCCTCCCAATACAACAGCTGTTGTTTAGCTAATGGACCAGGGTGCAATCGCAAACTTCAAAGCATACTATAGGGCTAGATTTATTAAGCCCCTACGGCAGCAAGTTCTCTCAAGAACTTGCTCGCCGTCATTTATCAAGCAGCGGTCACCAGACCGCTGCTTCCTTAGCCTCTTCGCCACCTCTAATCTGGCGAAATTCAATCTCCTCGGTCTAGTCAGACCGAGGAGATTGACAGCTCCTGCCCGCGCACAGCCAATCACGCTGGGCTGGGCGGGATTGCACGCGAGCGCAAAATTGTGCTCGTGTGCAATGCTGAATACCTGCGGGTATTTTTGCCCCGCCACAGGCGAGCTGAGGCGTACAGGGGCGCGTATACGCGCCCCTGTACGCCTCAGCTTTAATAAATCTAGCCCTATCTGTGGGCTACGTTTGCTCAGGCAATAGCTGCAACAGATGTAGATGAAGTAACACTAGGTGAAATCTGGAAGAGCTATAATGTTCTACGGTGTATCAGGAACATTGCATCTGCATGGAAAGAAGTCAATGAAAAAGCAATGCAGGCAATATGGAACAAATTGCTGAAGTATTATGTAAACAGAAACAGAGTTTCAGCAAGATGTTATGATTGAAGAAATCAGTGAAAATATTGTGCAGATGGTAAGAAGATTGGACTTAGATGTTGATGTTGCAGATGTGGAACACCTTAGAGAGTATGCATAAGGTGAGCTGACATATCAAGATAGGAATGTGGAGGATGAAACTGAGGTGCCAGGAATGGTACTGACAACAAAAGGATTAGCAGACGTTTTTTCCAAATTAAATAAGTGTCTTGGTTTACTCCAAAATATGGATCCAGATGTTGAGCGCTTCAACAAAGTCAACAGGCAGATAAAGGAAGTGGTGCGATGTTATCGCAAAATATATGAAGATAAAAAGAATCATACCAGTCAACTCTGACTACTTTTTTGAGAACATATACTAGACCCATTCTTACTGAGGATCAAAATGCCCAAGAACCATGCACATGTGAAGTTACTACTAGCTAACATTTTTTTTTATTGTTGTAGTATAGTAATTTTTTTTTCAGTTTACAGTACTGTACTATACAGTACATTAATGGTAATCGTTTAACAAAAAAGAGATACAGTACAGGTATTCTTGTACTGTACTGGACAGTACGGACACCATTTGATTATTTTTGTTAAACCACAGTATGGGACTGTATATGAGAAAATGAGAAATATACAGTACAGTGCCTGATTTATTTACTTATAATGTTTTTACCACATTAGATACTGGTACAGGTATATGAAAAACTGTATTGTTACAGTACAAATAACATTGGTACAGGTACTGATGGAGTTTTTTTTTTTTTTTATTGTACAAAAAAGAAAGAAGACAAATACAAGCAACACACACATAACACACATTTCTCCATGCATGGAGATTACAGCATAAAAAAACAATATATAAGAAGGGACAAAAGCCAAGTAGCCATGACCCTTTCCCGGACAACTCAATAATAATAATAATAAAAAAAAAAGTAGTAGTAAGGAAGAATATTCCCTCTCTCCTCTCATCCCCCACATCCCCCCCCCTAATCTAATTTAATGTTGATGATTTGTTCTATATATTGTACGAAGTCGTTTCCCTGAAGGCCCACGAAAACTCTCCACCTTCTACAGAATTTCTCTTTTGAGGGCCCCTCCAATTTTGATTCATATGCTGCTTTGATTGATGAGTCTAATAATGCTTTCCTCACTTCTGGGATAGTGGGTGTCTTACAAGAAATCCAATATTTAAAGAGAAGTGTTCTAATAATTGTTAATGCTATTAGTATAAAGTCAACATCTTTATCCCAAGCGGCGTGGGATCTTAAAAAAAGAATAGAGTCTCGTGTTAGCTGGATCTTTTTTTTTACTATATTAGAGAGAAAATATTCTACCTTCATCCAAAATTGATTCACCTTAGGGCATCCCCAGACTAGATGAATCAAGTCAGGGTCATGAAAGTGGCATTTAGAGCAGATATTAAACACATTTTTGTTCCATTTGGCCACTCTCCGAGGAATTAAATAATCTCTGTGTATCACCCTAAATTGAATTTCCCTATAATAAGACGAGGAAAACAACCTCTGTGCAGTCTTCACACTCTTTAAGAGTATTGTTTCAAGATCAGGAGAATCAACCAGTGTTAGCCACTGGGAAGTCAAATCTGCTAGAACCGATGTTTCTTCCAGGGATACCAAAAATTTATAGATAAAGGAAAATAATCCCTTCCTAACCTTTACCAGATCAACCAGCGGGTGTTGTTACCACATCTGGGGATCCAAAATCACTAGTTTAAGGATATAGCCTTTTACTTGAATAAAATAGAATATATGTTTTTTCTGAGCTTCCGGAAAAATCTCTTGAAATCTATCAAATGTGTAAACTTTATTTGACTCAGAGTCATAGAAGTCTTTCACTATAAGTGGTCTTCCTGGTGACCATTTTTTAAAAGTGTCCACCATATTGCCTAAAGGGAAGTGTGTATTGCCAGTTATAGGCAACCATTTTGAGATATTCTGCCTCATTCCAACCGATTTAGTTAACCTTCTCCAGACTATTATTATATCTCTATACAGAGGGTGTTCCATTAATCTCTTTCCTAATTCTTTATTTGAAGCAAACAGAATATAATTTAAGGAGAGCGGGGTACAGACTTGATTCTCGAGAATCTCATCCGAGTATACAAAGGATCTTGTTAGCCAATCTATAGGGAATCTTAAGATGGCAGCCTGATTATATCTCTCTAGATCGGGTAAAGCGAGCCCGCCTTTAAAATAAGGTTGATATAACTTGGCTAGTTTCAGTCTTGGCTTTCTCCCGCTCTCAGAGCTTGATTAAAGAGACGTAGATCAGTCTTATTTATTAAGAGAGGAAACATCCTCAAAGTGTACAGAATCTTAGGGACAATAAACATCTTATAGAGAGCTATCTTACCTGTCAGTGAAACCGGGAGTGAGACCCATGATTTAATTTTTTCTCTGCTATCCCTCAGTATTGATACAAAATTATCTTTATACCAATCTGCTGTATTAGCAGAGATCTTCAACCCCAGATATTCCAGAGAGTTCGTTTCTATAAACTGAAAGGGTTGTGCTTCCCCTGAATCGTGCTTCAGCCACAAGATTTTGGACTTCAAAAAGGTTTGTTTTATACCCTGAGGCTCTACCGTATTGTTCGAGCAGATTAATAATGGCACTAATCTGTTTTCTTGGCTCAGCAACAAATAGCAGAAGGTCAACTGCGAATAGAGCAGTTTTAAATTTTACCTGGTCTATATTTATTCCGATCAACATATTTCTTAATTTGATAGCCAGAGGTTCTATTATAAGATCAAACAATAACGGAGACATCGGGCATCCCTGACGGGTGCCTCTAGTTAGCATAAATGAGTTAGACATAGAGTTATTAATCAACAAAGAGGCCTTAATATCTGAATATACCTTAACGATAAAATCCCTAAAGAGGCCCCTAAATCCAAATCTCTCTAGGACCTGGATCAAGAAGGGCCACTCCACCCTGTCGAAGGCCTTCTCTGCATCCAAGGATAGCAGGAAGGCCTCCGGCAGGGCAGTGCAGTCTCCCCAAACCGCTTGATGACCTGAAGAATTTTCCTTACATTAAATTCAGACGCTCTCCCCATAACGAAGCCTGCCTGGTCCTGATGCACTATCGCTGGTAGCAAAGATTTCAGTCTTTCCGCCAGAAGTTTCATCAGTATCTTGTAATCAAGGCCGAGAAGTGAAATGGGCCTATATGAAGTCATATCCGATAGATCTTTATTGATATTTGGAATTAAGATTATATTAGCCCTCTTAAAGTTCTCCGAAATTTGTTTATCTGTTCCATAATATGTATTATAAAGATCGGTTAGTACCGGGCCTATCTCTGTTCGCAGGATTTGATAAAATTCGACCGGTAAGCAGTCTGGGCCAGGAGCTTTTCCTCTAGCCATTGAATTGATGGTTCATTGTATTTCCCTCTCTGTTATTGATCGATTCAGACCCTCACTATCCTCTCCTGTAATTTTTGGGAAATTGATATTTTCCAAAATTTTTTTAATGTCCTCTGAGTCCGGACATTGTGAAGTATATAAGTTAGTGTAAAACCTCTGAAATAATTGCAGTATTTGGCCTTGATCTGTATATACTTGATCTTTCTCTCTAATTGCTGCTATTGATTTCCTCCTAGACTGTCTTTTAAACAGAGAGGCCATATATTTGCCAACTTTATTTCCATATTTAGCAAATCTAGCACTACTCTTATATGAGAGTACCTGTGCCTCTCCCAGAAGGAACGTCTCTCTTTCTTTCTTTGCCTGGAAGTATTTATCTGTATTCAATTTACAGGGTCTTTCCCTAAACAAGATATATGCCTCCCTCACTTTATCTGAGAGGTCTAAATCTTTCCTCATGTTCTCTTTCTTTACCTTTGCCACATAGTTAGAGATTTCCGCTTTTAGATAGGCTTTAGCAGCTTCCCAGAAAAGCTGGACATCCCCTCTGCAGTGGCTGTTAAATGAGCTATAGTCTTCCCACGCTTTAATTAAAAATTCTTTAAAGCTGGTGGAATCTCGCAGATAAGCTGGAAAGAAAAAAGAATTAAATGAGAACTTCCTTTTTCCTGTGATAGATAAAGTAACCGGAGGGTGATCTGATAAACTAAAATCTCCAATGCTACATTTCTCAACTTTAGAGATTAATGCGTCTGAGATCAAAAAAAGATCTAACCTTGATAACGTATTGTGAGTTTTAGAGCAACACGTGTATTCAAGACTATTTGGATTCAATAGTCTCCATATATCAAATAATTTTAGTGAGTTATGAAGTAGATTAAATATTTTCTTCTCGAAGTTCAATTGAGCAGATTTGAATTTAGTCTCCCCACTTCGAGCCCCCACTTTCCTTCTATCCAAGTATGAGTTTGGTGTGACATTAAAGTCCCCCACCAGTACTATCTTAGCTTTAGGGAATCTGAACATCTTCTTCACTAATAAATTCCAAAATTTCTCATTAGAGACATTAGGACCATAAATGTTAACCAACAGGTATTCTTCCCCCTCAGTAGAAAACCTAATGATCAAATATCTTCCCTCACTATCTTGAGAGATATTAAGAATTTTATATTCCAACCTTGTGTGGAAAAGAACCATCACTCCTCTAGACGCTTTCGTATATGATGAAAAGAAAGATTCTCCCAGCCAGCGAGCTTTGATCTTTCTATGCTCTTTATCTGATAGGTGAGTTTCCTGTAGACACACTATATCGAAATCTTTTTTTCCTAGTAGGTTCAAGATTGCTTTCCTCTTTATAGGGGAGTGTATCCCCCCTATGTTCCAAGTCAGTATTTTAACCATCTAACTTATATGAGGGAATCCTCGGAGAGAAGGATAGGGGAGGGGGGAGGGAAAGGAGAGGAAAGAGAAGGAAAAAGGGAGAAGAGGAGAAAGAAGAAGAAGAAAAAAAATATATATAAATGAGTAAATAAATTGTGTTTTAACCCCTTGTGAACAGAATCATACCTTATTTTACCCATAACTATAATGTCTTTCTATCTATACAGATACTAATAAAACTTTTTAGGCATATACACAATCCTTCTCTACTTAGAGGAGTAGGCATGTTTCTCATTCGTCCTAATATTACAGTGATAAACAACATTTCACAAACATCAAACCAGAAATATATAAACCACCTGTGTTCAGCATCATATATTACTTGATACATAGCTATACATTCTTTGTAAGTGTATATAGAAAAAGAGGGCAAAAAAGTATATTGCCCTTTGTGATCAAAATGTTGTAATAAAATAAATTAAAAAAAAATAAAAAAAATAAAAAAATGTTTTTTTTTAAAAAAATAAGTAAATTGTGTTTTAACCTCTTGTGATCAGAATCATACCTTATTTTACCCATAGCTATAATGTCTTTCTATCTATACAAATACTAATAAAACTCTTAGACATATACACAATCCTTCTCTACTTAGAGGAGTAGGCTTGTTTCTCATTCGTCCTAATATTACAGTGATAAGCAACAATTCACAAATATCAAACCAAAAATACATAAACCACCTGTGTTCAACATCATATATTACTTGATACATAGCTTTAGGCCTATACACAATCTTTTCTCTACTTAAAAGAGTAGCCTTGTTCCTTATTCGTCCTAGTATTACAGTGATACACATCGTTGTGCAAACATAAAAAAAAAAATATAAACACCATGTGTTCAACCTCATATGTTACTTGATACATAACTATAATTTCTTTATGTTGTCCTATAGGAGAAAAAAAAAATTTGATCTCTTGAGCAAACACAGAGAGATCCAATATATGAAAAAAAATAAATAAATTGATCTCTTGAGCAAACACAGAGAGATCCAATATTGGAACAAAAAAAAAATAAAAAAAAATAAAAAAATAAATGAATAAATAATGTTTTCTGTCCGGGGAAGAAAAAAAAAAAAAAAAAAAGCTAGATAGAAAAACAAAAAAATCTTTGTTAAATAGCATCTTTAGACACACAAAAACAATTACAAAAACCATATAATGTAAAGAAGACTCTTATTAAACCATCCCCTTCTTCGATTCATTATCCAAGAATGAAAGGGCTGCTTCTGGGGAGTCAAAAAAGAAAAAGTCCAGGCCTGATTTTATCCTGAGTCTGGCTGGATACAGCAGGGAGAAAAACCTCTTTTCTGCCACTAGGCGAGAGCAGATAGGCGAAAATTGGTTCCTTTTCAGCGAAACTTCAGAGGAAAAGTCCTGGAAGAGCAGGATCTTCGCTCCTTGATGGTGTAGATTCTGTTGTTTCCTATAGGCTCTCAAGATCTCGCTTTTTCCTTGGAAGTTCAAGAATTTCGCCATGACTGGTCTTGGTCTCCTATCAGTTGTTGTTGATTGGTCTCTTTCTCTTCCCATTCTGTGCACTCTTTCAATTATGAATATGTTCTGCTCTGGATTTAAGCCCAATAACTCAGGAATAGTCCATTCCACAAACTTTTTTAAGTCCTGGGTTTTTATTGATTCGGGGATGCCAATCAGGCGTAGATTGTTCCGCCTGGCTCTATTTTCCATCTCATCAATTTTGTTAGATAGTGATAGATTTTGTTTCAATAAGGCCTCCATCTGAAGTTGTACTTTAATCTGAGTATCTTCGCAATTTGAAATCCGTTGTTCCATCTCTTTTATTCTCTCTGCCTGATTTTTTAACTCCTCCAGTATTGTGTTTAATCTGGTATGAATCTCTTCCAATTTGGGCCCTATCAGGGCCGAGACCAGTGTTGCAATTTCCCCTGCATAAGAAGTGTCAGGGATCTTTTCTTCCCTAAGTGATTTATTTGGGGAGTTAATTGAGTTGGCAGACTTATTGCCTTTTTTATTAGACATGTGCACGGCAAAAAAATTCAGTTAGTTTTCGGTTCGGATCGATTCGGACTTTTCGAATTTCGGTTCGGATCGAATCGGATTCGGCAAAATTTGAATAAATTCGTTTCGGATTTATTCGGATCCGAATAAATTCGTTTCGGATTTATTCGGATTCGGCTGAATTCGGTTCTATTCGGTTCCGAAATTCGGTATGTTTTAGTACACTAACACCCATTTAGTACACTAAGTCACTAACACCCATAAACTACCTATGAACCACTAAACCGAGGCCCCCCCACATCGCAAACCCTATAATAACATTATTTAACCCCTAATCTGCCGATCGGATATCGCCGCACCCTACATTATAACTATTAACCCCTAATCTGCTGTCCTTAACATCGCCGACCCCTACATTATAGTTATTAACCCCTAATCTGCCCCCCCCAACGTCGCCGCAATCTAACTACAAGTATTAACCCCTAATCTGCCGACCCGATATCGCCGCCGCCTACATTATAGCTATTAACCCCTAATCTGCTGTCCCTAACACCGCCGACCCCTACATTATAGTTATTAACCCCTAATCTGCCCCCCCAACGTCGCCGCAATCTAACTACAAGTATTAACCCCTAATCTGCCGACCCGATATCGCCGCCGCCTACATTATAGCTATTAACCCCTAATCTGCTGTCCCTAACACCGCCGACCCCTACATTATAGTTATTAACCCCTAATCTGCCCCCCCAACGTCGCCGCAATCTAACTACAAGTATTAACCCCTAATCTGCCGACCCGATATCGCCTACATTATAGCTATTAACCCCTAATCTGCTGTCCCTAACACCGCCGACCCCTACATTATAGTTATTAACCCCTAATCTGCCCCCCCCAACGTCGCCACAATCTAACTACAAGTATTAACCCCTAATCTGCCGACCGCAAATCGCCGCCACTATAATAAATGTATTAACCCCTAAACCGCCGCACTCCCGCCTCGCAAACACTATAATACATTTTATTAACCCCTAATCTGCCCTCCCTAACATCGCCGCCACCTACCTACAATTATTAACCCCTAATCTCCCGCCCCCAACGTGGCCGCTATAATGAGGTTATTAACCCCTAGACCTAAGTCTAACCCTAACACTAACACCCCCTAACTTAAATATAATTTAAATAAAACGAAATAAATTTACTATAGTTAAATAAATGAATCCTATTTAAAACTAAATACTTACCTGTAAAATAAACCCTAATATAGCTACAATATAACTAATAGTTACATTGTAGCTATTTTAGGATTTATATTTATTTTACAGGCAACTTTGTATTTATTTTAACTAGGTACAATAGTTATTAAATAGTTAATAACTATTTAATAACTACCTAGCTAAAATAAATACAAATTTACCTGTAAAATAAATCCTAACCTAAGTTACAATTACACCTAACACTACACAATCATTACATTAATTAAATAAATGAATCCTATTTAAAACTAAATACTTACCTGTAAAATAAACCCTAATATAGCTGCAATATAACTAATAGTTACATTGTAGCTATTTTAGCAATTATATTTATTTTACAGGCAACTTTGTATTTATTTTAACTAGGTACAATAGCTATGAAATAGTTATTGACTAATTAATAGCTACCTAGTTAAAATAATTACAAAATTACCTGTAAAATAAATCCTAACCTAAGTTACAATTAAACCTAACACTACACTATCATTAAATAAATTAACTACAAGTACCTACAATTATCTACAATTAAATAAACTAAAGTACAAAAAAAACACTAAATTACAAAAAAACAAAACACTAAATTACAAAAAATAAAAAAATATTACAAGAATTTTAAACTAATTACACCTAATCTAAGCCCCCTAATAAAATAACAAAGCCCCCCAAAATAAAAATAAATGCCCTACCCTATACTAAATTACAAAAGTTAACAGCTCTATTACCTTACCAACCCTTAAAAGGGCCTTTTGCGGGGCATGCCCCAAAGAAAACAGCTCTTTTGCCTGTAAAAAAAAAACACAATACCCCCCCCACATTACAACCCACCACCCACATACCCCTACTCTAACCCAAACCCTCCTTAAATAAACCTAACACTATCCCCCTGAAGATCTCCCTACCTTGAGTCATGTTCACCCAGCCGGGCCGAAGTCTTCATCCGATGGGGCAGAAGAGTACATCCAGACCGGCAGAAGTCTTCATCCAAGCGGGGCAAGAAGAGGTCTTCCATCCATCATACAAGTACCAAAATACAAACAAACACTAAATTACCAAAAATAATAAAATATTACAATAATTTTAAACTAATTACATCTAATCTAAGCCCCCTACTAGCTATTAATATAGCTACAATATAACTAATAGTTACATTGTAGCTATTTTAGGATTTATATTTATTTTACAGGCAACTTTGTATTTATTTTAACTAGGTACAATAGTAATTAAATAGTTAATAACTATTTAATAACTACCTAGCTAAAATAAATACAAATTTACCTGTAAAATAAATCATAACCTAAGTTACAATTACACCTAACACTACACTATCATTAAATTAATTAAATAAATGAATCCTATATAAAACTAAAGACTTACCTGTAAAATAAACCCTAAAATAGCTGCAATATAACTAATAGTTACATTGTAGCTATTTTAGCATTTATATTTATTTTAGAGGCAACTTTGTATTTATTTTAACTAGGTACAATAGCTATTAAATAGATATTGACTATTTAATAGCTACCTAGTTAAAATAATTACAAAATTACCTGTAAAATAAATCCTAACCTAAGTTACAATTAAACCTAACACTACACTATCATTAAATAAATTAACTACAAGTACCTACAATTAAATACAATTAAATAAACTAAACTAAAGTACAAAAAACCCCCCACTAAATTACAAAAAATAAAAAAATATTACAAGAATTTTAAACTAATTACACCTAATCTAAGCCCCCTAATAAAATAACAAAGCCCCCCAAAATAAAAAAATGCCCTACCCTATACTAAATTACAAAAGTTAACAGCTCTATTACCTTACCAGCCCTTAAAAGAGCCTTTTGCGGGGGCATGCCCCAAAGAAAACAGCTCTTTTGCCTGTAAAAAAAAAACACAATACCCCCCCAACATTACAACCCACCACCCACATACCCCTACTCTAACCCAAACCCCCCTTAAATAAACCTAACACTACCCCCCTGAAGATCTCCCTACCTTGAGTCGTGTTCACCCAGCCGGGCCGAAGTCTTCATCCGACGGGGCAGAAGAGGACATCCAGACCGGCAGAAGTCTTCATCCAAGCGGGGCAAGAAGAGGCCTTCCATCCATCAGAAAAGTACCAAAAAACAAACAAACACTAAATGACCAAAAATAATAAAATATTTCAATAATTTTAAACTAATTAACCTAATCTAAGCCCCCTACTAGCTATTAATATAGCTACATTATAACTAATAGTTACATTGTAGCTATTTTAGGATTTATATTTATTTTACAGGCAACTTTGTATTTATTTTAACTAGGTACAATAGTTATTAAATATTTAATAACTATTTAATAACTACCTAGCTAAAATAAATAAAAAATTTACCTGTAAAATAAATCCTAACCTAAGTTACAATTACACCTAACACTACACTATCATTACATTAATTAAATAAATGAATCCTATTTAAAACTAAATACTTACCTGTAAAATAAACCCTAATATAGCTACAATATAACTAATAGTTACATTGTAGCTATTTTAGCATTTATATTTATTTTACAGGCAACTTTGTATTTATTTTAACTAGGTAAAATAGCTATTAAATAGATATTTACTGTTTAATAGCTACCTAGTTAAAATAATTACAAAATTACCTGTAAAATAAATCCTAACCTAAGTTACAATTAAACCTAACACTACACTATCATGAAATAAATTAAATAAATTAACTGCAAGTACCTACAATTAAATACAATGAAATAAACTAAACTAAAGTACAAAAAAACAAACACTAAATTACAAAAAATAAAAAAAATTACAAGAATTTTAAACTAATTACACCTAATCTAAGCCTCCTAATAAAATAACAAAGCCCCCCAAAATAAAAAAAATGCCCTACCCTATACTAAATTACAAAAGTTAACAGCTCTATTACCTTACCAGCCCTTAAAAGGGCCTTTTGCGGGGGCATGCCCCAAAGAAAACAGCTCTTTTGCCTGTAAAAAAAAACACAATACCCCCCCCACATTACAACCCACCACCCACATACCCCTACTCTAACCCAAACCCCCCTTAAATAAACCTAACACTACCCCCCTGAAGATCTCCCTACCGTGTCTTCACCCAGCGGGCCGAAGTCTTCATCCAATGGGGCAGAAGAGGACATCCAGACCGGCAGAAGTCTTCATCCAAGCGGGGCAAGAAGAGGTCTTCCATCCATCAGAAGTCTTGATCCAGGCGGCATCTTCTCTGTTCATCCATCCGGAGCGGAGCGGCAGCATCCTGAAGACATCCGACGCAGAGCATCCTCTTCTTTCTTGATCCGACGACTCAATGACTGTACCTTTAAGTGACGTCATCCAAGATGGCGTCCATTGAATTCCGATTGGCTGATAGGATTCTATCAGCCAATATTCCTACCTTAATTCCTACCTTAATTCCGATTGGCTGATAGAATCCTATCAGCCAATCGGAATTCAAGGGACGCCATCTTGGATGACGTCACTTAAAGGTACAGTCATTGAGTCGTCGGATCAAGAAAGAAGAGAATGCTCTGTGTCGGATGTCTCTTCAGGATGCTGCCGCTCCGCTCCGGATGGATGAACAGAGAAGATGCCGCCTGGATCAAGACTTCTGATGGATGGAAGACCTCTTCTTGCCCCGCTTGGATGAAGACTTCTGCCGGTCTGGATGTCCTCTTCTGCCCCATCGGATGAAGACTTCGGCCCGCTGGGTGAAGACACGGTAGGGAGATCTTCAGGGGGGTAGTGTTAGGTTTATTTAAGGGGGGTTTGGGTTAGAGTAGGGGTATGTGGGTGGTGGGTTGTAATGTCTGGGGAGTATTGTGTTTTTTTTACAGGCAAAAGAGCTGTTTTCTTTGGGGCATGCCCCCGCAAAAGGCCCTTTTAAGGGCTGGTAAGGTAATAGAGCTGTTAACTTTTGTAATTTAGTATAGGGTAGGGCATTTTTTTATTTTGGGGGGCTTTGTTATTTTATTAGGGGGCTTAGATTAGGTGTAATTAGTTTAAAATTCTTGTAATTTTTTTTATTTTTTGTAATTTAGTGTTTGTTTTTTTGTACTTTAGTTTAGTTTATTTCATCGTATTTAATTGTAGGTACTTGTAGTTAATTTATTTAATGTATTTCATGATAGTGTAGTGTTAGGTTTAATTGTAACTTAGGTTAGGATTTATTTTACAGGTAATTTTGTAATTATTTTAACTAGGTAGCTATTAAACAGTACATATCTATTTAATAGCTATTGTACCTAGTTAAAATAAATACAAAGTTGCCTGTAAAATAAATATAAATCCTAAAATAGCTACAATGTAACTATTAGTTATATTGTAGCTATATTAGGGTTTATTTTACAGGTAAGTATTTAGTTTTAAATAGGATTCATTTATTTAATTAATTTAATGATAGTGTAGTGTTAGGTGTAATTGTAACTTAGGTTAGGATTTATTTTACAGGTAAATTTGTATTTATTTTAGCTAGGTAGTTATTAAATAGTTATTAACTATTTAATAACTATTGTACCTAGTTAAAATAAATACAAAGTTGCCTGTAAAATAAATATAAATCCTAAAATAGCTACAATGTAACTATTAGTTGTAGCTATATTAATAGCTAGTAGGGGGCTTAGATTAGGTGTAATTAGTTTAAAATTATTGTAATATTTTATTATTTTTGGTAATTTAGTGTTTGTTTGTTTTTTGGTACTTTTCTGATGGATGGAAGACATCTTCTTGCCCCGCTTGGATGAAGACTTCTGCCGGTCTGGATGTCCTCTTCTGCCCCATCGGATGAAGACTTCGGCCCGGCTGGGTGAACACAACTCAAGGTAGGGAGATCTTCAGGGGGGTAGTGTTAGGTTTATTTAAGGGGGGTTTGGGTTAGAGTAGGGGTATGTGGGTGGTGGGTTGTAATGTGGGGGGGGGGTATTGTGTTTTTTTTTACAGGCAAAAGAGCTGTTTTCTTTGGGGCATGCCCCCGCAAAAGGCCCTTTTAAGGGCTGGTAAGGTAATAGAGCTGTTAACTTTTGTAATTTAGTATAGGGTAGGGCATTTTTTTATTTTGGGGGGCTTTGTTATTTTATTAGGGGGCTTAGATTAGGTGTAATTAGTTTAAAATTCTTGTAATATTTTATTATTTTTTGTAATTTAGTGGGGTTTTTTTTGTACTTTAGTTTAGTTTATTTAATTGTATTTAATTGTAGGTACTTGTAGTTAATTTATTTAATGATAGTGTAGTGTTAGGTTTAATTGTAACTTAGGTTAGGATTTATTTTACAGGTAATTTTGTAATTATTTTAACTAGGTAGCTATTAAATAGTCAATATCTATTTAATAGCTATTGAACCTAGTTAAAATAAATACAAAGTTGCCTGTAAAATAAATATAAATCCTAAAATAGCTACAATGTAACTATTAGTTATATTGCAGCTATATTAGGGTTTATTTTACAGGTAAGTATTTAGTTTTAAATAGGATTCATTTATTTAATTAATTTAATGATATTGTAGTGTTAGGTGTAATTATAACTTAGGTTATGATTTATTTTACAGGTAAATTTGTATTTATTTTAGCTAGGTAGTTATTAAATAGTTATTAACTATTTAATAACTATTGTACCTAGTTAAAATAAATACAAAGTTGCCTGTAAAATAAATATAAATCCTAAAATAGCTACAATGTAACTATTAGTTATATTGTAGCTATATTAATAGCTAGTAGGGGGCTTAGATTAGGTGTAATTAGTTTAAAATTATTGTAATATTTTATTATTTTTGGTAATTTAGTGTTTGTTTGTATTTTGGTAATTGTATGATGGATGGAAGACCTCTTCTTGCCCCGCTTGGATGAAGACTTCTGCCGGTCTGGATGTACTCTTCTGCCCCATCGGATGAAGACTTCGGCCCGGCTGGGTGAACACGACTCAAGGTAGGGAGATCTTCAGGGGGGTAGTGTTAGGTTTATTTAAGGGGGGTTTGGGTTAGAGTAGGGGTATGTGGGTGGTGGGTTGTAATGTGGGGGGGTATTGTGTTTTTTTTTACAGGCAAAAGAGCTGTTTTCTTTGGGGCATGCCCCGCAAAAGGCCCTTTTAAGGGTTTGTAAGGTAATAGAGCTGTTAACTTTTGTAATTTAGTATAGGGTAGGGCATTTTTTTTTATTTTGGGGGGCTTTGTTATTTTATTAGGGGCTTAGATTAGGTGTAATTAGTTTAAAATTCTTGTAATATTTTTTTATTTTTTGTAATTTAGTGGGTTTTTTTTTGTAATTTAGTGTTTTTTTTTGTACTTTAGTTTATTTAATTGTAGATAATTGTAGGTACTTGTAGTTAATTTATTTAATGATAGTGTAGTGTTAGGTTTAATTGTAACTTAGGTTAGGATTTATTTTACAGGTAATTTTGTAATTATTTTAACGAGGTAGCTATTAATTAGTCAATAACTATTTCATAGCTATTGTACCTAGTTAAAATAAATACAAAGAAAAATAAATATAAATGCTAAAATAGCTACAATGTAACTATTAGTTATATTGTAGCTATATTAGGGTTTATTTTACAGGTAAGTATTTAGTTTTAAATAGGATTAATTTATTTAACTATAGTAAATTTATTTCGTTTTATTTAAATTATATTTAAGTTAGGGGGTGTTAGGGTTAGGGTTAGACTTAGGTTTAGGGGTTAATAACCTTATTATAGTAGCGGCGACGTTGTGGGCAGGAGATTAGGGGTTAATAATTGTAGGTAGGTGGCGGTGATGTTAGGGAGGGCAGATTAGGGGTTAATAAAATGTATTATAGTGTTTGCGAGGCGGGAGTGCGGCGGTTTAGGGGTTAATACATTTATTATAGTGGCGGCGATTTGCGGACGGCAGATTAGGGGTTAATACTTGTAGTTAGATTGCTGCGACGTTGGGGGGGGCAGATTAGGGGTTAATAACTATAATGTAGGGGTCGGCGATGTTAGGTACAGCAGATTAGGGGTTAATAGCTATAATGTAGGCGGCGGCGATATCGGGTCGGCAGATTAGGGGTTAATACTTGTAGTTAGATTGCGGCGACGTTGGGGGGGCAGATTAGGGGTTAATAACTATAATGTAGGGGTCGGCGGTGTTAGGGACAGCAGATTAGGGGTTAATAGCTATAATGTAGGCGGCGGCGATATCGGGTCGGCAGATTAGGGGTTAATACTTGTAGTTAGATTGCGGCGACGTTGGGGGGGGGCAGATTAGGGGTTAATAACTATAATGTAGGGGTCGGCGGTGTTAGGGACAGCAGATTAGGGTTTAATAGCTATAATGTAGGCGGCGGCGATATTCGGTCGGCAGATTAGGGTTAATAAAATAATGCAGGTGTCAGCGATAGCGGGGGCGGCAGATTAGGGGTTAATAAGTGTTAGATTAGGGGTGTTTAGAGACTCGGGGTACATGTTAGGGTGTTAGGTGCAGACTTAGTGTTTCCCCATAGGAAACAATCGAGCTGCGGTGTTAGTTTTTTTTTCAGCCGAAACTCCCATTGTTTCCTATGGGGAAATGCCGAATTTTACCGAGCTAATTCGGATTTATTTGGAGATACGGCAGCTATTTCGGATTCATTCGGTAGATTCGGAAGTATTTTAATTCGGAAATCCGAATCGATCCGAATCTCCGAATTTACCGAATTTTCCGAATTTCCGAATAAATCCAAAACGAACCGCACATGTCTATTTTTTATCTGTTTGTTTCATTTTTGGTGACATCTTCCCCTGGTTGAGATACTTCTCCATATATCTGCTGGCTTAATTCAGGCTCTGACCTGCTAGCTCCCAGTTGTAATCAACACTCAGCAGGGTGTCATCTCACAGGTCTTTTTCACAATGAGTGCAGTTTACCACCAAATCACTTTGAAAGAGGAGGGCTTTGAAAAATAATGAAGAGAGAAAAAGAGAAACTTGTACCAGTCCCTGAGAAACTCCAATCTTTATCAAATTCAAATTCTTGAGCAAGAGATTTTTAGGGAAGGTAGGGAGAGGAGGAGGGAGAAAAAAAGAAAACCAAGAGCCAAGAAAAAAAGTAAGCTGAGCTCCTATACTCTCTGGTTCAACACCCCTCTTACATATGAGGGACAAACAGGGAACAAAAACAGCAGCAGTCAGTAAAATAAGTTCCTACCTTCCCTTGTTCCTCCCTTTCTCCTCCATTTGCTCCACTCTGTTCGCCCGCAATTTTTCTGGGCCTCTCTCCTTGCTCCTTTCTTTCTTTCAGGGGGACGAAGGCCTCCTCTAAGAAGGCAACTCTGTGGCTTCCCAAGTGCACCCCCTCACACCTTCTGCACCCGGAACAAACCTCAGGGTTAGTCGGTGGCCCAATAGATCCTAGGCCCCTAGACCCTTCTTGTGTCACTGTGGGTAGTAGCTTATCACAGCCTTGCCCTTGCCGTATCCTGCTGTGGAGGTGCCAGGCCAGGTGTAGCCCACAATTCGAGCCACCTCCCCTCCTAGCGCTCCTGGCAGAGAAACTTCCCAAGGGCGCTCCAAACCCCAAACTCGGCACAGGACGCGGTTTCCTCTCCACCGCTAGCGTGTCCGTGCTTCTGCTTGGGCTCCCGCTGTGTTGCGCTACGTGCTGTCGTCACAGCGCACCTCCCCCACTGATGGAGTTTACATGTTTTTTTATTAAACGTTACAGTACATATACCGTAGAACAGAAATGTTTTTTGATAATGTTGTACAGTATGTACAAGTAGTATCAACATAATAAAGAACAATCATTTCAAATTACAGTTCAGTATGTTTTTCACATTTCATACAGTAAACTGTATTTAATTTCTTGTGTGTGCATTAAAACACCAAGTACAGTAGAAATGCAAAATGGTGTCTTTGTTTTTATTGCTGCATACTTCATGTGATTTCAAAACAATCCTAAAACATACAAAACTGTAATGTTAAATAGCAATAATTGAGAACTGGGAAAAATTAGGTATTCAACATACATCCGACTCCTGAGTTACGACAGGGTCATGGTGCTGTAAAAACGGGGCATAGTTGTAACTCGAGGACTAAGTATGTTATACGACATACGTTGGACTCGAGTTGCGATGTTGCTGTTAAAACGGAACCCCGTTGTAAGTCAAGGACTTTCTGTACTGTAAGCTTGTGCCCTTTTCTCTCCATAACGTTTGCACTCCACTTGCAAACTAGACTTTTATAGGAAAAACTAAGTTTTTACTTTAATGTCCCCTTATAGTTATGCAGTATGACCATTTCTGTATATTTTTTGGAATATAGTTGAATTAGCAAAAATCCTTCTACTAAAAGCTATCACTATTTTCATTGAGGGCTTCTATTGTGCAAGGGCACGTGAAGCATATCTATATATGTTTCAGGCTCTCGCCAGTGGTCCCCTGTATTGCATTGGTGATGGTTCAGTTTACAGTAATACAAGGCATCCTCAGTTCTCTGAGTAGACACCCTGTTTAAAATGCTAGTGCATAAACCTATGCTTCATTGGCACTTAGTGGCTAGAACTTAAAGGGACAGTCTAGTCAACATTTAACTTTCATGATTCAGATAGGGCATGCAATTTTAAACAATTTTCCAATTCACTTTTATCATCAAATTTGCTTTGTTCTCTTAGTTGAAAGCTAAACCTAGGTAGGCTCATATGCTAATGTGTAAGCCCTTAAAGACTGCCTCTAATTTAATGCATTTGACAATGTTTCACAGCTAGAGGACATTAGTTAATGTGTGTCATGTAGATAACATTGTGCTCACGCCCATGGAGTTACTTATGAGAGGGCACTGATTGGCTAAAATGCATGTCTGTCAAAAGAACTGAAATAAGGCAGCAGTCTACAGAGGCTTAGATAAAAGGTAATCACAGAGGTAAAAGGTATATTAATCTAACTGCGTTGGTCATGCAAAACTGGAGAAT
This sequence comes from Bombina bombina, assembly GCF_027579735.1. Lineage (NCBI taxonomy): Eukaryota > Metazoa > Chordata > Amphibia > Anura > Bombinatoridae > Bombina > Bombina bombina. The sequence continues at coordinate 905,610,463 of NC_069502.1, read as the reverse complement.
GGGTAATAAAGGGATTCTTTTTAAAGAATAAAAATTCATTCTGGTGTAGACTGTCCCCCCATAGAGTCCCCATTGCTTCCAATTGTACCTTAAAAGCTCTCACTAAAAAGAGTGATATCTTTTAGTGGAAGCATATTTCAAAAATCAAATTTGAATTTCATTTGTGGCTGGAATGTTTCTTTGACATGGGTTAACAACATTTGACCTAGCTTTTCCTAACAAATGTTATTTCCTGGGTCAAGTTCCTACTTTTCTTGTGTGCTCCTGTATGTTGGATTCCTATAGTTTGCCCACTTGTTCCCGTTTGCTGTGTGTCTCGGATACCTGGTTTTCTACTCACTGCTTTCGTTAGTACTTGTGTATACTGTACATTTGGATTTAAGTTCAGCCACAGTTTGACTTTTGCTCAAATTATTTAGAATCCCGCTGCTTCAATATAATGGATAGCTGCAATATAGCATTCACTCCTTTCTGTTTCTTTTATTGCTGCTTGAGTCAGTCTACACTCTGCATGCAACTTCCTAATCAGATCTTTTCAGTCACATTACATCCTTCTTACCTACATCCTGGTTCAGTCTGATTCACTTGCATTTTCTTTTCAGACTTGACCACCGCTCCTATTGTGGCCTATTCCAGGCCTCCTAACTATCTCTACTTGAGAGGGACAGTCCATGATTCTGAGCTCTGTCCCACTATCCCTCTGAGACAGTAATTTGTCCCTATTTGCAGAATTTCCCATAGCCCGCCCATTGAACACCCAGGTATGCCCACAAACTGGCTAAACACACCCACTGATCACTCAGACACACCCCAAATCCCTCCCACTAACTACACATGATCCCACATCTCCCTACACAGCTCCACCCACAAAAGAATGACGGCCCTGATCAACCTCCCGAGTTCCTGATACCCAGCCACATATGTTGGGAGGTACAATATTCATCTTTCTTCAACTCATTTTGTATCCTCCTAGTCTTCCAGATCAGTTCTCACACCTCTGTTTTAGTCATACAGGTCTACCTCCAAAAGGAATTGTTTAAGATATCCATATCTTAAATCATCAGCAGGGGTGGAAAATATCATTATAGTTTACTAATCAGGGGGACACTCAATGTAAAAAAACAAAAAAAACAACAATATATTTTTAGTTCTCCCACTGGAATTTTTTTTATCATTCCAGCGCTGGAAATTCCCAGCACTGGGCATCAGTGATAACATTTCCTAGCTTTTGTACATTTCAAGGATCATTTAATCTTGCACATATACTGCGTTTGTGAGTTATAACTTAAAATAGTGCTGCCATTTCCTAACACATGGTGGCCACAGATCAACATTTTAGAAGCCTTAAAGGGACATGAAACCCCAAACTTTTCTTTCATGATTTAGATAGAGCATGCAATTAAAAAAAAAGTTTTTTAATTTACTTCTATTATCAAATTTGCTTAGTTCTCATGTCATTATTTGTGGAAATATATCTAGATAGGTAGCGTGCACATGCCTAGAGCACTATATGACAGGAAAAAGTTCCGCCATCTAGTGCTCTTGCTAATGTATAGCATTCTTGCAAAACTGCTGTCATATAGTGCTGCAGATACGTGCACACTGCTGAGCTTACCTTTCTGTTTTCAACAAAAGATATCAAGAAAACAAAGCAAATTTGACAAATGGAAATTTGTTTAAAATGGTATGCTCCATCTCAGGGCTCTTTAACATCTTAGGCGTTTAGCCTCCCGTCTGATGAAATTTACAAGACAGCCCCCCATAAAAGATGTTACTTTATTTTTATTTAAAGAAAATTGTGATACTTATTTTTAGTTTTAATTTGGGGAATTTGCACCTGATCCAGGGTTCACACAGAGCTCTCAATAGCTGATGCTACTCAACAAAAAGAGTGCTTCATTCACATTTTAATTTGCACTTTATTACTCCTGTGTTAAAGCGATACTAAACTTTCATGATTCAGATAGAGCATACAATTTTAATCAACTTTCTAATTTACTCCTATTATCAATTTTTCTTCGTTCTCTTGCTTTCTTTATTTAAAAAGCAGGAATGTAAAGCTTAAGAGCCGGCCCATTTTAGGTTTAGCACCATGGATAGCGTTTGCTTATTGGTGACTGACATTTAGCCACCAATAAGCAAGTATAACCCAGGTTCTGAACCAAAAATGGGCCGGTTCCTATGCTTTACATTACTGCTTTTTAACTAAAGATAGCAAGAGAACGGAGAAAAATTGATAATAGGAGTAAATTAGAAAGTTGCTTAAAATCGCATGCTCTATCTGAATCATGAAAGAAAAAATGTGGGTTTAGTATCTCTTTAAATGTAAGTTATTTAACAAAACAACAAACACAACACAGTCTCTGAGAGATTTCGGCCTCAGTATTTTTCTTCTACCTACATCCCTCCCTTTGCCGTATTCCACAATGTCACGGCAAGTGTCATTGTCAGCTGCTGCTTGTGGTTTCCATAGGATAGTGCAAAGTGTCACTGCTCCTGCACCTTCCCTTATATGCTCTGCGCTCCCTGGGCAGGCCCTCTCACACTTTCAAAACCACTGCTCTATCTAAATCATGAACAAAAGAATGATCTAGGCCCCTTTTGGTATATTTCATGCAACCATTTCACCGCCAAATGAGATTAAATAAAAACATTTTTTCCCAAACTTTAGGTTTCTTACTGAAATTATTTACAAAGAACTTGTGCAATTATGGCACACATTGTTGTAAATGCTTCTCTGGGATCCCCTTTGTTCAGAAATAGCAGACATTTATGGCTTTGGCATTACCTTTTGGTAATTAGAAGTCCGCTAAATGCTGCTGCGCACCACACTTGTATTATGCCCAGCATTGAAGGGGTTAATTAGGTAGCTTGTAGGGAGCTTGTATGGTTAATTTTAGCATTAGTGTAGTGTAGTAGACAAACCAAAGTATTGATCTAGGCCCATTTTGGTATCTTTCATGACACCATTTCACTGCCAAATGAGATCAAATAAAAAAAATTGTTAACTTTTCACAAACTTTAGGTTTCTCACTGAAATTATTTACAAACAGCTTGTGCAATTATGGCACAAATGGTTGTAAATGCTTCTCTGGGATTCCCTTTGTTCAGAAATAGCAGACATATATGACTTTGGAATTGTTTTTTGGTAATTAGAAGGACCCTTAATGCCGCTGAGCATCAGACTAGTATTATGCCCAGCAGTAACAGGTTAATTAGGTAGCTTGTAGGGAGCTTGAAGGGTTAATTTCAGCTTTAGTGTAGAGATAAGCCTCACACCTGACACATCCCACCCCTTGATCCCTCCCTGACTACTCTCAAACAGCTCTCTTCCCTTCCCCACCTCACTATTGTCACCGCCATCTTAATACTGGCAGAAAGTCTGCCAGTATAAAAATATATATATATATTTTTTTAAATTATATATTTTCTGCAGTGTAGGATCCCCCCTTACCACCCAACCTCCCTGAGCCCCCCCAAACAGCTTTCTAACACTCCCACTCTGCCAGTACCCACTTTTGAATACATTTGCCCATGTTTTATATATATATATATATATATATATATATATAAAGATTTATCTGTAGTGTAGCTGCTCCCACCCTCAATTCTCTACCCCCTCCCAGACGCAGATCCCTTTTTCAAAATAATTTACCCCCTCTCCCACCACATCTTACTCATATTAGTTAAATGCTCATATGAGTAGATTGCGGGCGCGCGCATTCACCCCCACGAGCGCTCCGGCATGCAACCGGCGAGTAAATTTACACGGCCTGCCGGAAGTTCCCCATCAATAGCCGCCCACCCGCCTTTCTGCAATTAGTCCCACCCACCAACAATCGCGGCCATCGATGGCCGATGCAAAGAGGGCCACAGAGTGGCTCTCTCTGCATCAGATGGCTAAAAATGTTATTGCAGGATGCCTCAATATCGAGGCATCACTGCAATAACATGAAAGCGCCTGGAAGCGATCAGGATCACTTCCACCTCTTGAAAACACCAACGACGTACAGAGTATGTCCTTGGTCGTTAACAACTTTTTTTTGTAGGACGTATCCTGTACGTCGTTGGTCCTTAAGGGGTTAAAAACAATTTTTTTTAAAAAATATGCAGTAATGTGCGCTAACTACAAGAAAAAAAAAATCTGCAAAACAAAGGTCAAACTTAAAGGGACATAAAACAGGTTGAGATCTGTGCATATCCTAAAAGGGTTAATTAATTAAAAATTGTTTGCATAAAAAAAATTGTTTAAAACTGCTGGCAAGTATTTTAAAATAATTTTCAAAAATAAGGAAAATTAATTACATACCTAAGCTGCCTAGAGCAGCAAACTTCACCCCCATTATCAGTGTTTAGACACAGGCATTGTATTTTAACTGAGTTCACAGCATCTAGGCGTGCTCCAACAGATAATCCCTATTCACTTTTGCATTCTACTAAAAGAACAATAGATATAGATACAGCCATAGGGGTCAATTTATCAAACTCCTTCAGGCTCGCCGAAAACAGAAGTTATGAAGCAGCGGTCTAAAGACCACTGCTCCTTAACTTGTCCGCCTGCTCTGAGGCGGTGGACAGAAATGAACCCAATAGAATATGATCGGGTTGATTGCCACCTCCTGCTAGCGGCCAATTGGCCGCGAATCTGCAGGGGGTGGTATTGCACCAGCAGTTCACAAGAACTGCTGGTGCAATGATAAATGCAGACAGTGTATGCTGTTAGCATTTATCAATGTAAGGCATATATGATACGCTACATCGTATCATGTCCGTCCGCACTATAATAAATATACCCCATAGAAGGAAATGTGTGGGGGGAGTTAGAGCTTTACAATTCAGAAACTAAAAAGAAAGGCTTAATGGTGAGTTACTGAAGTATACATTTGCAGGTAAAGTAATTCAAGTACATATTATATTTTGTTTCTATCCCAACTTGTTTTAAAGGGCCATGATACCCAAATATTGAAGCACTTGAAAGTGATGCAGCACAGCTGTAAAAAGCTGACTAGAAAATATCACCTGAACATCTCTATGTAAAAAGAAAGATATTTTACCTCAAAATGTCCTTAGTATTCACACCCCATTGCAAAGGACTTTAAGCAACAAATCAGTATGCCTGTCCCAGGGACCTGCAAGGGAGCCTGACTCATGCACACTCATGTTATTTCCCTATTCAGTTTAAGGAAGTTTACTATAAAATCTCATGAGAGCTAAGTGATATCACAGTAAAATAGTTCATGACCTCAGAACTGTTGATGCTGATTGGCTGCATTTCATTTCTTTATTTTTTTATTTTTACCTGCAGCTGGACAGCAGTTGAAGTATAAGTTTTTACACAGGACTTACTCTAATGAGCTGAGGAAGTTGTGAGGTAAAATATCTTCCTTTTTTTACATAGAGATGCTCAGGTGATATTTTCTTGTCAGCTTTTTACAGTTATACTGCATCAGTTTCAAGTGATTTAGCATATGAGTATTATGTCCCTTTAAATTAAAAAAGAATTCCTCTAACAAAGGCAGCAGGCTAAACTAATAGAAGTTTACGTAAGTTGGTAGTGATTGGAGAGACTACTACTGAAGCATGCACACTATCCACACAGTAATGACGAACCTTTGCACCCCAGATCTTTCAGAACTACATTTCCCAGGATGCTTAGGCCCTCTACAGTCCAGTTGAACATCATGAGAAATGTAGTTCTGAAACATCTGGAGTGCCAAGGTTCACCATCACTACACTATCACCACCTTATATAGTCTATAAAAGCTTCCAGAAGGTGAGACTGTGGATTGTTTATTAAGGTAATACATTTACATTTTATAAACTGAATTACATATTTGCCTTCAAATATCTTATTAGCATTCAGAACCTCTTTTCTTAAAGGGCCATTATAATGTAAAAAAAAAAAAAAAATGACATGCTGTAATCCAATAGAGTATGTCCTATTAAGACTATCAACCCAAGATTAATGTGTCTTTAACTTCTTCAAAGGCTATTGATCCAATATAAATGTGTCTAACCCCTTCAAAGGAGTTAAACACACTGTAGAAATACCACTCAGGACTTGCAGAGCACTGCTGGGACCAAGCAGAAAACACTGCTGATTGGCTCAGCTGTGCTATTTCCACATCAGATTCATGTGACTAGCGCTGCTGATTGGATCAGTAGCGTTTTCCATTCAGAACCAACAGTGCTCTATAAGTCCCAGGAGGTATTTTTACTATGTGTTTAACGTCTTTGGGGGGATTAAGCACACAGTAGTCTAGGGTTGAAAGTCTTAAAATTGCTTGCTATAACAGATTAGAGCATATCAATTTATTTTATTTATTTTTTACTATAATGCCCATTTAATGCACCATATACATCTTTTAAAGCCTATGCCCATAATCAGTTACTACTGCAGATATCTGCTCAACTTATTATTTTCTGACTCTGTTTCTTGCCTATTCAAATAAACAGAATACAGTTGTCATATGATTTGTTAAATAGAGAGACTGTGTCTGGCCTAGAGATACACCTGACACCAAATATGTTTCCTCAAGATTGTTCCCAGCATCTATGGTTTGGTAATGAGCTAAATACACTTTTTTTTGCAAATGATTGTGTGAGTTGAAGTTCTTCTATATGTACAAAATAGTAATATGGCAGGACTAATACAAATGCATTAAATCCTGTCTTAAAAGGAGTCATGTAATTTGCAGGCCATCGATAAATAAGGGGTTAATTAGTGACTACTCTGCCAAAACACAAAGGGTTAAACTTTGCCACAAATATATGAACTGAAAATCTGAATATTTGGGTCAGACCCTGAATGTTAGTTTATAATGACAAGAAGTCAAAGCTAATAATTTTGAAATCTGAGTATCAAATGGAACAGGCAACTGAAAGATAACCATGGATCTGATTCGGTATAGCCAAAATTCACATATTAGTACTTAAAATAACAGGACATGTTGAGCCTAATATTATAAAGGCCTGAAGTGCATCTATTTATTTGTCATTGCTATAGAAACTGACTGTCCCTGCTCTTTCTCTGATGACAAAACAGTTTTGTGACATCATAGTCCACTCTGGTCTACATATGAGCGTCAGCGAATGTGCTAGATCCCTTTCTCACTTGCCTCTTGTGTAGCTAGTGAGTGCTCTCGATTTTCCCTTGGATTTTATACTTGCGTTATTGGATTTATTGGTATTGAGTACAGAACTTAATATCTTACTGGTGTGGACTACCCACATAGTGGACCACACTCATTGCTGGTTTTTCACATCTACCAGACTTCTCTTCTATTGACCAACACTTGACCAGTGACTGTCATAAGATGGTGGTAAGTCCTTGTGTTGAATTACTTGATGAAATGAAACTAAGAAAGAAGAGTAGTATAGTCCTGTGTTTTTTTGCAGACTACAATGTATTACATAGATTGCCTGATTACAATTCCTAAAATACCATTAAAATGTATAGTGTTTGATGAGGGTTGTCGTTTCTTTATGAATTCTGATGGACTGAAATTTAGATCTACTGCCCTTTATTGTTACAAAATATATACCATTTTGATTTACAATGGCTGAGGAGATTTCTGGTTTGTTATTATTAAGGAAATATAATCATTTTAAGAGTCATCATTCAGTGTTATCAAGGGTGCAAATAACTTTCCCCAGTTTTGTTGTAACTTGACAGAACAATGTATGTGCTCCCAGTAATGCACAATGACAGAATATTTCCTATAAAATATTTTTCACACTCTTGTGCTAGAGATGTTTTTAGTAATTACACCCAATGCAATTTACGCTAGAAAGATTACCACATTCTATGAGGTCTGGTTAATTGTTTTGCGAAACAAAAAAGTTTAACAAAACACATCAAAAATACATTACAAAGTACAGTTACACTCATAATACCACTATATAATAAAAATTAAACAATATATACTGTATATTGCACAGAAAAGTTATAAAGGCTAAAATATATGACATATAAGGTATTCAAAAAAATTCAGGCACAGGGTTTTAACATAGAGATACCTTTTTATTTTATTCTCAATGGTACTGAAAATTTTTAACACACAGCAGTTGGATTAGCACAGCAGTTGGATTAGCACAATTTGAATACAAAGGGTTGACCAACAACCACTCAGTTCCCAACCGGTCCCCTTCCCACAATTCCTGGCATCATGGTGTCTGGGGAGAAAATTAAGTTATCTCCGGACACCAAGGTGCATTGTGTAATATTTTACAAAACATAAGAAATACATTTTAATAAAGTGTTATAGTTTGTATTTGCACATAGGACATAGGAGAATATGCTCTAAGTATGTAGAAATAAATATTCATATATATATATATACATATATATATATATAATCATGTGTGTGTGTGTGTATATATATATATATACAGTATATATATATATATATATATATATATATATATATATATGTTAGATGTATATGGTACCAAAATTCCATCAGATATATGTAGAAATATGTATTTATGAATAAATAGAACATATTCTTGTATGAGAAGAACATTGGAATGTGAAATATTCATATTTTCATGTTGGGTTAGCGCAGAGTGGGGTGTTAGTTTTTTCCACTTTTTTGGCTCCATTGACTTCTATGGGGGAATACATGAACACGCACAGAATATTGTAAGTTCAGCTTTTTGCACTCCTCAGGTTAGCGCGTGAAAAAAACCCAGTTTACTTTCAACTCATAATACAAGCGCAACCCGAAGAGCACAAAAAGCTTACTTCTAGTGCAGTTAGCACTTGAGCGAGAGCATTAATTTGCGCACCACTTGTAATCTGGACCTTAATCAGCAGGCCGAGCACATTTAGTAGATAAATGTAGTTTGCAGAAATATCACTATATGAAATGCAAAAAATATGTATATTTTTGTGCAATTTTCTATAAATAGTAAAAAAAAGCACAGTAATCATTATTTTCTAAATATCTGAAATCCATATTCTATTGCCCCACATTTAGCAGCAGTTCACCTTTCCAAAACACCATTTTCCATAGCTTAATTAAAACGAACAATTACAATTCAGAAGATAAAATGTATATTTTTGTCACTATGCACCTTCTTGTAATTCATGCAGAAAATTTGTAGGTATAAAATATCTAGCCATACAAATATTACACACATAATTGAATATTTGGTAGCACACCCCTTGGAAAAAATAACTGAAATCAATCGCTTCCTGTAACCATCAATTAGTTTCTTACACCTCTCTACTGGAATTTTGGACCACTCTTCTTTCGTCAACTGCTCCAGGTCTCTCAGATTGGAAGGGTTTCTTTTCCCAACTGCTGTTTTGAGATCTCTCCACAGGTGCTCTATGGGATTGAGATCTGGACTTATTGCTGGCCAGTTCAGTACTCTCCAGTGCTTTGTCTTAAACCATTTCTGGGTACTTTTTGACGTGTGCTTTGGGTCATTGTCCTGCTGTAAGACCCATGACCTCTGATGGAGACCCAACTTTCTGAAACTGAGCCCTACATTGCACCACAGAATTCTTTGGTAGTCTTCAGATTTCATAATGCCATGCACACAGTCAAGACATCCAGTGCCTGAAGCAGCAAAGCAAGCCAAAACCTCAGTGAACCTCCACCATGTTTGACTGTAGGGACTGTATTCTTTTTAAAAGTCTCATTTCTTTTTCTGAAAATAGTAGAATGATGGGCTTTACCAAAAATCTGTAATTTTGTTTCATATGTCCACAGCACATTCTCCCAAAAGGATTTGGCTTCCTCAGGTAAGTTTTGGTAAACTACAATCTAGCTTTTTTATGTTTCTCTGTCAGCAATGGGGTCCTCCTGGGTCTCCTACCATAGCGTCCCTTTTCATTCAGATGGCGATTTATCATGCAAGCTGACAAATTTGTACCCTGTGCCTGAAGGTCAACTTGAATTTGTCTGGAATTGATCTAGGTTCTTTATCCACCATTCGAACAATCTTTTGTTGCAATCTTTGATCAATTTTTCCCTTTCGTTCACGCCCAGGGAGCTTAGCTACAGTGCCATGGGCTGTATACTTCTTGAAAATGTTGCACACAATGGACATAGGAACATTAAGATCTCTGGAGATGGACTTGTAACCTTGAGATTGTTTATGCTTTTCCAACATTTTTGTTCTCAAATCCTCAGACAATTCATTGCTGTTCTTTCTCTTCTCCATGCTTTTCACCATTTTAACTGGTTGCCGGTGTAATTTCTATATTGTCAGCACCTGTTAATTGATACAGGGGAGTTTAATTACAAATTACAGGAGCATCCCAAACTTGAAATGCAATTATTTCTTACAATTTTGAGAAGGTGCCAATAATTTTGTCCAGTCCATTTTTAGAGTTTTGTGTGGAATGTGTCTCTTTTTTCTCTCCACTTTTTTGTGTCATACAATACAAACAAAATAAATAGACATGAGAATGCCTAAACATTTTAATTGCAATTTTCTGTGCAAGTGGTACATTATCTGACAGTAATGCAGGGGTGCCAATATTTTTAGCCATTACTGTATATATATAAAGGGACAGTCTACACCAGCATTTTTATTGTTTTAAAAGATAGATAATCCCTTTATTACCCATTCCCCAGTTTTGCATAACCAACACAGTTATATTAATATACTTTTAACCTCTGTGATTATCTTGTATCTAAGCCTCTGCAAACTGCCCCTTTATTTCAGTTCTTTTGACAGACTTGCTGTTTAGCTAATCAGTGCCTGCTCCCAGATAACTTCACGTGCACGGGCAAAGTGTTATCTATATGAAATACATGCACTAACACCCTCTAGTGGTGAAAAACTGTTAAAATGCATTCTGAAAAGAGGTGGCCTTCAAGGTCTAAGAAATTAGCATATGAACCTCCTAGGTTAAGCTTTCAACTAAGAATACCAAGAGAACAAAGCAAAATTGGTGATGAAAGTAAATTGAAAAATTGACATGCTCTATCTGAATCATGAAAGTTTATTTTGGCCTAGACTGTCCCTTTAAGTGCATTGGAACCCTTCGCAGTTAAATGGACAGTCTAGTCAAAATTAAACTTTCATGATTTCAATAGGGTATGCAATTTCTAAACAACTTTTCAATTTACTTCTACCATCAAATTCGCTTTACTCTCTTAGGGGCCCCTTGTTTCTAAAGACCGCTGCTCCATAACTTGTCCGCCTGCTCTGAGGCTGCGGACAGAAATCAACCCGATCAAATACGATCGGGTTGATTGACACCGCCTGCTAGCGGCCGATTGGCTGCGAATCTGCAGGGGGCGGCATTGCACCAGCTGTTGACAAGAACTGCTGGTGCAATGATAAATGCAGACAGCATATGCTGTCAGCATTTATCGATGTGCAGAGGACATGATACGCTACATTGTATCATGTCCGCTCACACTATGTTAAATATATAGAGCAGATAGGCTTCTAGCTCATAAGCTAAGGGCCCGCACTGAGGCAACCCGAATTCACAAATTCAACGTTTTCAGGTTAATGACAAATTTGTTTTTTTCACCTAAAGACATAGGAGATGCTTTCATGAGCTATTATAGCTCACTCTATAACATAGGCTCCCAATCTAAGGCAGATAGCTCAACCATACTCTGGTTTCTAGATTCTCTTAAAGGGACAGTCTACACCAGACATTTTAGTCTGGTTTTAGTTTTTTATAACCTACACAGTTATATTAATACACTTTTACCTCTGTGATTACCTTGTATCTAAGCCTCTGCAGACTGCCCCTTATTTCAGTTCTTTTGACAGACTTGCATTTTAGCCAATCACTGTTGACTTCTAGGTAACTCCATAGGCGCACATGAGCTAATGCCCTCTAGTGGTGAAAATCTGTCAAAATGCATTCAGATAAGAGGCGGTCTTCAAGGTCTAAGAAAATAGCATATGAGCATACCTAGGTTTAGCTTTTAACTAATAATACCAAGAGAACAAATCAAAATTGTTGATAAAAGTAAATTGGAAAGTTGTTTAAAATTGCATACCCTTTCTGAATCATGAAAGTTTATTTTGGACTAGACTGCAACTTTAACCTTCCGAAAATAGACAAGCACGGGGAAGCCCACCTCGCGGACCCCATTTCTATCCCAGAAATTAAACGAGCCATTAAAACACTTAAGCTTCACCCCTTTATTCTATAGAACTTACTCTAACATCCTAGTGCCATATCTGCAGAGACTATCCGCTGTAACATTTGAGACAGGCTCCTTTCCCCCAGAATAATTAGAAGCTACAATACTAACGATACCGAAAGAGGGCAAAGATTGACAGCTTTGTCAGAGCTACCATCCTATCTCCCTCATCAAAGAGGATGTTAAATTATTTGCCAAGATTTTGGCTACTTGATTAAGCCCACTACTCCCAGAGGTAATCCATAGAGACCAGATAGGGTTTGTCCTTAACTATCTTCTCATAAGCCGGCAGAATGGGGCATCCCCTTCTAACCCTGTCATTCTACACGAAAAAAGCATTTGACAGGGTACGCTGGGGTTACATAATGACAGTTCTTAAAGTGATAGGTCTCCCAAAAGTATTTAGAACGAATGTAGGATCCATATATTCTAGCCCGACAGCTAGAGTCCAGGGTCTAGGATTCTTCTCCCACCCCTTTACCCTCCATAACGGTACTCGTCAGGGATGCCCCCTCTCCCCACTACTATTTCTACTGAACATCGAACCATTGGTAGCAGCTATTCGACAGAACCAAGACATCAAAGGCCTATTTCTCCATGGTACACATCAGAAACTCAGTCTATTTGCTGATGACCTTACCATCTTTTCAAATTCTTCGGTAACCTTTCATATTACAAACTAAATGTAGATAAAACGGAGGTCTTCCTCTTAAATCTTCTGGAACGCCAAATTAGAGTCCTGCAAGACAATTATCAGTTTAAATGGAATAGAGAAGGTATTAAACACTTAGGAGACCAGCTCCTCCACAACCTCCCAAAAGTCATTACCATTAATCACAACCAACTTCTACATACCGTCAAACAAACCCTTACTCTTCCAAGATTTAAAATGGTGATGTGGATGGGTAGGATTTAAGCCTTCAAAATGATGTTACTCCCGAAAATGATTTACCTATTCTGATACCTACCTCTTAAATTGCCAGCGAAATTCCTAGATTCCTACCAATCCCTTCTGAATAGATATGTCTGGGCAAACTCTCTCCCCCGAATTTCACGTACAATCCTAAATCCCCGATTGACAAGGGGGTACTAGGCCTACCTAATCTTAAACTCTACTAGAAAGCAGCAATGCTTTCACATATATATGGACTCCTAGTGAATGCCCCAGATGGTACGAGATCGAACAAGCATCACTTTCACATAATATCCTACTTCCAGATCTCCTATTGTTCCCACAACACTGTAAGTCTCTAATTCCATTGTTTATTTTCTCTAATTACTTTTCTTAACCCAATTATTTATGACTGTCTGTCACTGTGGTATACACTCCGGCATTCTTCAATGGTAGCTACACACCCATCCCCACTACAAGGCATTATAGGCCTCTTACAAGGCCTTCCAGACTCCAGTCCCAACAGCTGGACCAACCTAAGTGTGAGAGAAGTAGGAGATCTCCATAACAGCTCAGCATGGCCATCACACCCTGACGATACAAAGTCCCCACCAAATTGCACTTCGAAGCATTACGCTTCAGATCCCTATTAAACAGTTGGGGGTTCCTACGAGTTGAGCCTAGACCCATGACTACCTGGGAAAGTAAATGGAAGGCAGGGTTACAGAGACATAAACCTTTGACAATACATTACCAATGTATGTTTGAGTGCCCGTCCCTAAGTAAAACCCACAACCTCCTAGCTTGGGACAGAAACTTAAACCGTAAGTTAGAGATTATGCACTGGATGACGGCTATTAAAGACACCAGATGCTTTTTACACTGTGTGACCCTCTTTGAATTATACTTTTAACTGCTGACAAAATGGCACTGGGTCACGAGCAGACTAGACAGAATCTCAACATCAAATCCCCCGACCTGCTGGAGAAATTGTGGGGAAATTGGACATGACCTACACATTTGGTGGCACTGCCTGGTAATAAGACAGATGTGGGGAGAGATATTTGATCTCTGTGCCTGTCTAGCACTCCCAGTAGGTAAGGCCCCTGAAACATACTTACTCCACCTAGATATCCCTAGAATCCCAAAACCCCAGAAATACCTTTTTATATACATCATGATGGCAGCCAAGGTATCAATAGCGAGATACAGGAAGCAACCATCTGCCCCCTTATTGCAGAAAATAATGGAGATACTCTACTATATTAGGAAAATGGAGGAAGCCGTGTTCCTCAATAGAGGAACTCTAGATTTGCACTCTGACATCTGGGTTCCTTGGGACTCTCTCTCCCTTAATTTAAACTCCAATCACTACCATATAAAGACTACCCTAAACACTTTACTATGCAAGTGGAGAGAGACTAGATTCAGATAATCCACTCGTTAACCCCCAAACCTCCCTTACTCTTCACCCCCCCTTCTTTCATCTTCTTCCCCCTTGGTCCTCTTCTTTTTTTTTTCCCCTCTCTCCCTCCCCCTCTACCCTGTAATCAGGAGAAGACCCATTTCTAATATACTTGTTCTATGTTTTAATGTTTCCACGGTTTCAACCCTATTATTAAGGCTTTGCGATAATAAGATTTTGTGTAGACAACTTTGTTGTATCTATTGTTTACTCGATCTCTCTCAGAGTTCTAGTTATGTCCATATGAAGCGTTGATCACACTAAACTCCACTGAGTTTCATTTGGACTCTCATCAGTACCTAAAACCAAAACCTAAAACCTGAGGTACTATTCTTGTTATATTCTTGTGATACATTCATATACTTGAGATTCTGCATACTTGTAAAGTGGATGGATTTACTTAATATGTCTTGCATCAGTCTATGCTGTGTATTCTGTATTTTGGTACTTCAATAAAAATGTATTAAAAAAAAAATGAATATGTGCTATGTATTTTTAAATAGATATTTCTACATATATAAATATATATTTGTGCAAATAACATCAAATATATGCAGAAATATGTATTAATGAATGAATAGAACATATTCTATGTGAAGAACATTGGAATGTGAAATATTCACATTTACATGTAGCTCACTTGGAAGTAGCATTTTTTTTCCCATTCTTCTCCCTCCATTGGCTTCTATGGGGGAATACGTTAACGTGCACATGATATTCTAAGTTCTGATTTTTTTTGTGCATCAGACGAAAACTGATTACTTTTAACTTGTAATACATGCGCTACCCGACGTGTGAAAAAAAGCTTACTTCTAGCGGCGTTATCGCTCGAGCGGGATCGTAAAATACTGCTCCATTTATAATCTGTCCCAAAATAGTTCTACCAAAAGTAATCCCACATAGATTTTCACAAAATATCACCTAATTTTACATTTTAACCAGTTCTCCAATTTATTTTGATTCCTAACATTTTTTGGTTAGTTCAGAGAAACATGGATCTATGAGCCGTAACACCACCAACAAAAAACAAAATGAGACTAGCGGTTACTACTTTGAAAATCACGTCATAGCTATAAGTACTTGAAACCCCTACTTTCAGTTGTGGAACCTCACACTTTCAAATTTGGGGTCTTACAATATATGATTATGGTGAGGGGGTAATAAAGGCCTCTTAAAAGAGAACCAATGTTATAGGTATTTTAGCAAGCAGCTGGATGGACACAGTACCACAGTTTTTAAAGATAAAGATTGCTGCTTTCATATAATGGGTCTCAAGTTTGTGTTGATGTTGGTCCATATGCCTATGGTTCTGTTCAGTGATCAGGGATAGCCACTTGGGCCTGTGTCTGCTCTTTTGAAAGAGCAGCCTCTCCTCTTTTCTCTATTGTCGTGCTTATTTTGTTGTGCTAAGGTCTCTTTTAAAACACAGCACATCATAAAAGTCCCCAAGTAAACAGAAAATTGCAATTTTCTTTTGCATGATGTACCGAGTCCACGGATTAATCCTTACTTGTGGGATATTGTCCTTCCTAACAGGAAGTAGCAAAGAGAGCACCACAGCAGAGCTGTCTATATAGCTCCCCCCTTAACTCCACCCCCCAGTCATTCTCTTTGCTGGCTCTAAGCTGGAAGGGTAAAGAGAAGAGGTGTTAAACTGTTAGTTTTTATTTTATCTTCAATCAAGAGTTTGTTATTTTTAAATGGTACCGGTGTTGTACTATTTACTCTCAGGCAGGACATAGATGAAGATTTCTGCCTGGAGGATGATGATCTTAGCATTTGTAACTAAGGTCCACTGCTGTTCCCACAGAAGCTGAGGAGTACAGGAAAACTTCAGTGTGAGGAACGGTTTCTTGCTTTACAGCAATGAGGTATGTTCAGTCATTTTTTCTGCAGAGACTGTGTTAACTCAGAAAGGCTGACAGTATCCCCATTAGGGGAAGGGGAAGCAGTAATCCTAGTTAATAAGGGCATTACTAGTTTACATACAGGGCTAATCTTATGGGCACTCAGTTTGTGTATATTATATTGGGCAAACGTTTGTGTCTTCTGGGAGTATGGTCTTTATTTTTATGGGACATATGTTTGAGGGTACATTTGGCTTTTTTAAGGGGTTTTATAACCCACATGGCTTTCAAAAAGAGTTTTTTGTGTAGGCCCCAGCAACATCGAGTGAGAGGGGCGGGGCCTATTTTCGAGCCTCAGTTGCGCACTTAGTTGATGCAGGCAAGCAGCAAGCAACGTCTCCAGAGGTCCTGGTATTCTTCTGGGGCCCAATTGAAGCTTTATTCCCACAGAATCGTTCCCTAAGGGCAGGTAGGGCCACAGCAGAGCTGTGGCAAGGTGCTGACAGGGTTTTTTTTACCGGTCTTAGATATTTGTCATTCCGTTTTTTTCATTTGGGGCTATATTGCTTAGATATTTGTGGTGCAATCTTACTATATCTTAGTGGGTGTACTATAAAAATTTCGGAAAATTTGAGGCAATTTTAAGCATTTTTGCAGTTTCTGTATGTCTTTTTTTTCTCTTAAAGGCACAGTACCGTTTTTGAAAATTGTGTTTTTTTCATTAAATAAAGTGTTTTTCCAAGCTTGCTTGTCTCATTACTAGCCTGTTCAACATGTCTGACATTGAGGACTCTAATTGTTCAATTTGTTTAGAAGCCATTGTGGAACCCCCTCTTAGAATGTGTCCCACTTGTACTGATATGTCTATAAATTGCAAACAGCATATTTTGACTTATAAGAGTTTGGCACTGGATGATTCTCAGACAGAAGGAAATCAGGTTTTGGCATCTAGTTCTCCCCATGTGTCACAACCAATAACGCCCGCTCAAGCGACGCCAAGTACTTCTAGTGCATCTAATTCTTTCACCTTGCAAGATATGGCCTCAGTTATGAATACTACCCTCACAGAGGTTTTATCTAAACTGCCAGGGTTGCAAGGGAAGCGCAGTAGCTCTGGGTTAAGAACAAATGCTGAGCCTTCTGACACTTTAGTTGCCGTATCCGATACTCCCTCACAATGTTCTGAGGTAGGGATGAGGGATTTGCTATCTGAGGGAGAGATTTCTGATTCAGGAAGGTTACTCCCTCAGACAGATTCAGATATGATGGCATTTAAATTTAAGCTAGAACACCTCCGTTTATTGCTCAGGGAGGTTTTAGCGACTCTGGATGATTGTGACCCTATTGTAGTTCCAGAGAAATTGTGTAAAATGGACAAATTTCTAGAGGTTCCTGTTTACACGGATGTTTTTCCGGTCCCTAAGAGGATTTCAGACATTGTTACTAAGGAGTGGGATAGACCAGGTATTCCGTTCGCTCCCCCTCCTGTTTTTAAGAAAATGTTTCCCATATCTGACACCATGAGGGACTCATGGCAAACGGTCCCTAAGGTGGAGGGAGCTATTTCTACTTTAGCTAAGCGTACAACTATACCTATTGAAGACAGTTGTGCTTTCATTGATCCTATGGATAAAAAATTAGAGGGTCTCCTCAAGAAAATTTTTGTTCATCAAGGTTTCCTTCTTCAACCCATAGCGTGCATTGTTCCTGTAACCACTGCAGGTTTGAGGCTCTAAAAGAGGCTCTTCAGGTGGAGACCCCACTAGATGATATTCTGGACAGAATTAAGGCTCTTAAGCTAGCTAATTCTTTTATCACAGACGCCGCTTTTCATCTCGCAAAGTTAGCGGCAAAGAATTCAGGTTTTGACATTTGAGCGATTAGAGCGTTATGGCTTAAGTCCTGGTCGGCTGATGTGTCATTGAAATCTAAGCTTTTGACCATCCCTTTCAAAGGTAAGGCCATATTCGGGCCTGCTCTGAAAGAGATCATTTCAGACATCACTGGGGGGAAAGGTCATGCCCTTCCCCAAGATAAGTCAAATAAGACAAGGACCAAACAAAATAATTTTCGTTCCTTTCGAAACTTCAAGGGTGGTCCCGCTTCCTCTTCCCCTGCTGCGAAGCAAGAGGGGAACTTTGCTCAATCCAAGCCAACCTGGAGACCTAACCAGGCTTGGAACAAGGGTAAGCAGGCCAAAAAGCCTGCTGCTGCCACTAAGACAGCATGAAGGGGTACCCCCGATCCGGGACCGGATCTAGTAGGGGGCAGACTCTCTCTCTTTGCTCAGGCCTGGGCAATCAATAGACATTCAGGACTCCTGGGCCGTAGAAATTGTAACCCAGGGGTATCTTTTAGATTTCAAGGATTCTCCTCCAAGGGGGAGATTCCATCTTTCTCAATTGTCTGTAAACCAGACAAAGAGAGAGGCGTTCTTACGCTGTGTAGAAGACCTTTTTACCATGGGAGTGATCTGCCCAGTTCCGAAAGCAGAACAGGGACAAGGTTTCTACTCCAATCTGTTTGTGGTTCCCAAAAAAGAAGGAACCTTCAGACCAATTCTAGATCTCAAGATCCTAAACCAATTCCTAAGAGTTCCATCCTTCAAGATGGAAACCATTCGGACTATTTTACCAATGATCCAGGAGGGTCAATATATGACCACAGTGGATCTAAAGGATGCATATTTACACATTCCTATCCACAAAGAGCATCACCAATTCCTAAGGTTTGCCTTTCTGGACAGGCATTACCAGTTTGTGGCTCTTCCCTTCGGGTTGGCCACGGCACCAAGAATCTTCACAAAAGTGCTAGGGTCCCTGCTGGCGGTTCTAAGACCGTGGGGAATTGCAGTGGCGCCTTATCTAGATGACATCCTAATTCAAGCGTCGACTTTCCAACTAGCCAAGTCTCACACGGACTTAGTGTTGGCCTTTCTAAGATCTCATGGGTGGAAGGTGAACGTGAAAAAGAGTTCTCTTATTCCTCTCACAAGAGTCCCATTCCTGGGAACTCTGATAGATTCGGTGGTCATGAAAATTTTTCTGACGGAGGTCAGGAAATCAAAGATTTTAACCACCTGCCGAGCTCTTCATTCCATTCCTCGGCCGTCAGTGCCTCAGTGTATGGAGGTAATCGGACTTATGGTAGCAGCAATGGACATAGTTCCGTTCGCCCGCTTGCATCTTAGACCACTGCAACTGTGCATGCTCAAACAGTGGAATGGGGATTATGCAGATTTATCTCCTCAGATAAATCTGGATCAAGAGACCAGAGACTCTCTTCTTTGGTGGTTGTCACAGGATCACCTGTCCAGGGGAATGTGTTTCTGCAGGCCAGCGTGGGTTATAGTGATGACGGACGCCAGCCTTCTGGGCTGGGGTGCAGTCTGGAATTCCCTGAAACTCAGGGTTTGTGGACTCAGGAGGAGGCCCTCCTACCGATAAATATTCTGGAATTAAGAGCGATATTCAATGCTCTTCAGGCATGGCCTCAGCTGGCTTGGGCTGGATTCATCAGGTTTCAGTCGGACAACAGCACGACTGTAGCTTATATCAATCATCAGGGGGGAACAAGGAGTTCCATGGCGATGATAGAAGTTTCCAGGATAATCCAATGGGCAGAGACTCACTCTTGCCATCTGTCAGTGATCTACATCCCAGGGGTAGAGAACTGGGAGGCAGATTTTCTAAGTCATCAGACTTTTCATCTGGGGGAGTGGGAGCTCCATCCGGAGGTTTTTGCTCAATTGGTTCAGCTATGGGGCACACCAGAATTGGATCTGATGGCGTCTCGTCAGAACGGCAAACTTCCTTGTTACAGATCCAGGTCCAGAGATCCTCAGGCAGTACTGATAGATGCTCTAGCAGTACCCTGGTCGTTCAACCTGGCTTATGTGTTTCCACCATTTCCTCTCCTTCCCCGTTTGTTTGCAGGAATCAAACAGGAGAGAGCTTTGGTGATTTTGATAGCACCTGCGTGGCCATGCAGGACTTGGTATGCAGACCTGGTGGACATGTCATCTCTACCACCATGGACTCTGCCACTGCGATGGGACCTTCTAGTTCAAGGTCCGTTCAAGCATCCAAATCTAATTTCTCTGCAACTGACTGCTTGGAGATTGAACGCTTGATTTTATCAAAGTGGGGTTTCTCTGAGTCGGTCATAGATACCTTGATTCAGGCTCGAAAGCCTGTCACCAGGAAAATCTATCATATCTAGCAAGTGTTCAGTAAACATTTTATGAAGCCTGATGAAACAGCCATTGGCTGAGAAACGCGTTGCCTGTTATTTTTACAATTTTATTAAAGTCACTTTTTAATATTCTGAACACTTGCTGCATCTTTCTTTGGGATATATATCTTTTATCCTTCTCCGGAGGAATATTCGCTTTTCTGGACCAGTTGTGGGATCCTTTTGTACCTTTGGATCCATTTGGATGTCTGGCCACAAGTCTGTTGGGTGACTGAATTGACCCCTTCATGCCTCTATAGCACCACAAGAGGTGCTTCACACTTTGTGAGTATTATTCTTCTCTTTGCTTGTATTGACACCTTTGCACCAGCAATACTAGGCCATATTGGCACCTGTGTTTCCCTTTTGCCTATACAGACATCAGCTCCTGTGCAGGAAGTTGGTCTTCTGGGTGACCAAATAGATCCCAGACCGTATATCTAGCACTAACTGAGGTGCTCTACTAAACGTGAGTTTACTCATTACTTTAAGATCTATCCATCCCGGATCAAACAATATTGGGCCATGTGGCGCTTCTGTCTTTTCTCTTCATAGATTGCCGCTCCTGGATCCTGGCCTGGATCATCACAGATAGCTGCCTCCCATCCCAATAGAGACTTTCACTTTATTATCACTGTGTTTGTTTTGATTGTTTATTATTTGTATCACTCTGTATCACATTGTTACTGATTAACACTGTACAACATTGCACATTGTATGATTTATCACTTTCAAACCACATTGATACTGGTATATACAGCATATCACTTTGATTTATCACTTTAGTATTTTTTAGATTTGCTAATATTAATTTATAATATTTAGATATATAAGTATAGAATCATTTGGTCACATCTCCTCTCTTACACTTAGGGCGCCCCCACTCTATCTTTTTTATCATAAGATATGGCGTAAATATATTTTTTGGTGCAAATCCAGAGGCTACTCATGGAGTAAGATCAAGATTCCTAGGATTTTGTCCTTTCTTCAAGAAGGATTAGAGAAAGGATTGTCAGCTAGTTCCTTAAAGGGACAGATCTCTGCTTTGTCTATACTATTGCACAAGCGTCTGGCTGATGTCCCAGATGTTCAGGCTTTTTGTCAGGCTTTAGTTAGAATCAAGCCTGTGTTTAAACCTGTTGCTCCGCCATGGAGTCTAAATTTAGTTTTTAATGTTCTTCAAGGGGTTCCGTTTGAACCCATGCATTTCATAGATATTAAGCTTCTATCTTGGAAAGTTCTGTTTCTAGTTGCTATCTCTTCAGCTTGAAGGGTTTCTGAACTATCTGCATTACAATGTGACTCGCCTTATCTTGTTTTCCATGCTGATAAGGTGGTTTTGTGTACCAAACCTGGGTTCCTCCCTAAGTTTGTTTCTAACAGGAATATCAATCAGGAAATTGTTGTTCCTTCTCTGTGTCCTAATCCTTCTTCTAAGAAGGAACGTCTGTTGCACAACTTGGACGTGGTTCATGCTTTGAAGTTTTATTTGCAGGCAAGCAAGGATTTTCGCCAATCATCTTCCTTGTTTGTTGTCTATGCTGGAAAGCGCAGAGGTCAAAAGGCTACGGCTACCTTTCTTTCCTTTTGGTAGAAAACCATCATCCGTTTGGCTTATGAGACTGCTGGACAGCAGCCTCCTGAAAGAATTACAGCTCACTCCACTAGAGCGGTGGCTTCCACATGGGCTTTTAAAAATGATGCTTCTGTTGAACAGATTTGTAAGGCTGCGACTTGGTCTTCGCTTCATACCTTTTCCAAATTTAATACTTTTGCTTCTTCTGAGGCTATTTTTGGGAGAAAGGTTTTGCAAGCAGTGGTGCCTTCCGTTTAGGTTCCTGTCTTGTCCCTCCCTTCATTCGTGTCCTAAAGCTTTGGTATTGGTATCCCACAAGTAAGGATGAATCCGTGGACTCGGTACATCATGCAAAAGAAAACAAAATTTATGCTTACCTGATAAATTTCTTTTTTTTGCGATGTACCGAGTCCACGGCCCGCCCTGTTTATTTAAGACAGGTGGTATTTTTTATTACAAACTTCAGTCACCTCTACACCTTATAGTTTCTCCTTTTTCTTCCTTTGCCTTTGGTCGAATGACTGGGGGGTGGAGTTAAGGGGGGAGCTATATAGACAGCTCTGCTGTGGTGCTCTCTTTGCTACTTCCTGTTAGGAAGGACAATATCCCACAAGTAAGGATGAATCCGTGGACTCGGTACATCGCAAAAGAAAGAAATTTATCAGGTAAGCATAAATTTTGTTTTTATGGCAATTACCTGCTACCTGAAGGGGCCTGAAACCCTTAATTTGAAATTGTGAGGGGTCTTATTCTCTGAATACTTTGAATTGTGCATCTGCATGACATTTCAGGCCACTGATGAGATGACCCTCCCTTTGTCTATATCATCATTGCAAATATTACCTATATGTTCTAATATTCTAGTGCCCATGTTTCTGGTAGACATTCCTGTATAAAAAATTCCACATTCACAAGTTAGGCAGTGTACTATACCTTTAGTTTTACAAATAATTAATTCCTTGATATTCTTGTTATTACCAAAGCGAACAGTTACTTGAGTTTTTTCACCATATATTGGCACACTTAACAGTGCCCATATGCCAATGATCCCTGGAAATAGGTTTATTTTTAGCATTATGATTGAAATAGCTACTAGTTAGGAGATCTTTTAAATTATTAGATCTCCTATATGTAGATTGAGACTTTGGTGTGATCAAGGTTTTCAATTCCAAATCAGATTAAAGAATGTGCCAATGTTTGTTAAAAATCGCACAAATCTTATCTGAATGTTGTGACTATGTGGATATTAATCTGGTAACAAATTCTGCAGATTTAGACTGTGGTTTAAGTAAATCCTCCCTCTCTTTGCTCAATGCTTTATTATAAGCTCTAGCTAGCAATTTACAGGAATAACCATGTTGTAAAAGTCTGGCTCTTAAAGGGACATAATACTCATATGCTAAATCACTTGAAACTTATGCAGTATAACTGTAAAAAACTGACAGGAAAATATCACCTGAGCATCTCTATGTAAAAAAGGAAGATATTTTACCTCCCAATCTCCTCAGCTCAGCAGAGTAAGTTCTGTGTAAAAAGTTAGACTTCAGCTGCTGTCCAGCTGCAGGTAAAAAAAAAAAAGAAGAAATGATCAGCAGCCAATCAGCATCAACAGTGCTGAGGTCATAAACTCTTTTACTGTGATCTCATGAGATTTCACTTAACTCTCATGAGATTTCATAGTAAACTGAATAGGGAAATAAGATGAGAGTGCACAAAGCTCGCTCCTTTGCCTGTCCTGTGACAGACATACTGATTTGCTGCTTAGAAGTCCTTTACAATGGGATGTGGCTACTGAGGAATTTTTGAGGTAAAATATCTTTCTTTTTTACATAGAGATGTTCAGGTGATATTTTCTAGTCAGATTTTTACAGCTATGCTGCATCACTTTCAAGTGTTTCAACATTTGGGTATAATGGCCCTTTAATTAATTAGCTTCTTCTTTGAAGGATTGTAGGGTGGTGCACCTGATTAGTAAATACTCCCCATATGGGATTTTTTTTAATGTAGCTGGATGATGATTACTTGTGGCATGAAGAATTGTATTGGTAGATGTAGGTTTCCTATACAGATTAGTGTTTAGTTTACCCTCATCCCAATATATAGCAAACATCCCAACCTGCAAAAACTCATTTCAGGGAGGTGCCCCCCCCCCCCGCGCCCCTCACTATACTATCTCACTGCATGTCAACCTCACTATAGTACCTCACTGTACCACCTCTGTATAGTACCTCACTGTACCACCTCTGTATAGTACCTCACTGTACCCCCTCACTATAGTACCTCACTGTACCACCTCTGTGTAGTACCTCACTGTTCCACCTTACTATTGTACCCCCCAGCCCCCCCAACCCCAATTCAGAATTCCTCAGTGTTCTGATTATGAAATAGATTAAAATGCTATCACATTATAGACTATAGGAGTCTGCACAATATAGAGTATAGGAGTCTGCACACTATAGAGTATGGGAGTCTGCACAATATAGAGTATAGGAGTCTACATAATATAGAGTATAGGAGTCAGCACAATATAGAGTTTGGGAGTCTGTATAATATAAAGTTTGGGAGTCTGTACAATATAGAGTTTGGGAGTCTGTCCAATATAGAGTTTGGGAGTCTGCACAATATAGAGTTTAGGAGTCTGCACAATATAAAGTATGGGAGTCTGCACAATGTAGAGTTTAGGAGTCTGCACAATATAAAGTATAGGAGTCTGTACAATATAAAGTTTGGGAATCTGTCCAATATAAAAATTGGGAGTCTGTACAATATAAAGTTTAGGAGTCTGCACAATATAGAGTTTGGGAGTCTGTACAATATAAAGTATGGGAGTGTCAGGGTTTTTTCCCTGCTTTGTTTGCCATGTGCTGCTGGCAGCCATTTTGCTTACCTTTTCTTGCTGAGTCTGGTGCAGAGTGTGTGATGCTGCTCATTTCCTGCACGCCCTCTTATGACCAGACTGTTGTACATCATCCGTGTGAGACAGGTTGCACTCTCAGAATTGTGATGTCATCACTTATTATTTTAAGGGCCTCTGTTCAGTATGCTTTGCCCTTGCGTTGTCTCAGACCTTTTTATGATTTCCTGTATATTACCTGGCTGTTTGACGTCCCTCCTGGTTCATGACTGGGCTTGTCTGACTACTCGCTTTGTCTCCTGACTTGGCTCATCTGACTACCAGCTCTGGCTTTGACTCCTGGCTTGTTATTTGACTTGTGGACTTTTTATTATTTTTTGTTATTAATAAAGGTGTGATTATTTTTGCACTTCTTGTCTCAGTCTGATTCCTGGCACCCTTACATTACGCAAGGGCCATGAATCCTGATGGTGCTAATAATCCACCTTTACCTACCATTATTTCCAGGATTGATGAACAGGATCACCGATTGGATCAATTTGCACTAGCCCTGCAAACCCTGCTGACTCGCACTGCACATTTGGACCACAGTGTCCCACAAGATTTGGCTGCTCCTGTTTCCGCAGCTGCACCTAGACCTACCAGGAGCCTGTCCGGTTCTACACCTCTACCTCAGCAATATGGAGGCGATCCTATTCAGTGCAGAGGGGTTTTGAACCAGGTTGG
Source organism: Bombina bombina (assembly GCF_027579735.1). Taxonomy (NCBI): domain Eukaryota; kingdom Metazoa; phylum Chordata; class Amphibia; order Anura; family Bombinatoridae; genus Bombina; species Bombina bombina. The sequence continues at coordinate 905,584,739 of NC_069502.1, read as the reverse complement.
CATTTACTTTGAGATGTTACCTCAGGCGTTTCCCTCTGACAGAGCCAAGGTGGGATTTCTCATCTCATTACTCTCTGACACAGCTCTTGCCTGGGCTAATCCCTTGTGGGAGACTAATAAACCTGTGAGAGGCCCTCTTTCAAGGAGCGCTTGCGGAAGCCTCCTGTTCCATTGTCTCCTACATGTTCGTTTCCACCCATGTCTCTCTCTCCTCCCATGCCTCCTGGTCCAGAGTCACCAGTTACTGCTGAGCCGATGCAGTTGGGATTCACGCATCTCTCCGCAGTGGAGAGGGCCTTTTGCAGGAGGGAGGGGCCTTGCCTCTATTGTGGGTTACAGGGCCACCTTTTAAAGTCTTGTCCTACACGGCTGGGAAACGCTCGCACCTAAGGTCCTGTCGGGGGCAAACCTTGGGTGGTTTATCCTCGTCCCCGGAACCGCTAAAGGAGAAACCTTTGGTCACGGTTGTCCTTTCCTGGGTGGACTCCTCCATAGTCACCCAGGCTCTTGTTGACTCCGGTTCTGCGGGCTATTTCATTGACAGTGCTTTTGTATCAAAGCACTCCTTTCCTGTATTGCCTCAGTCCGTTCCAATTGCTATTGAGATCACTGATGGCAGGCCCCTTCAGCCCGCACTCGTTACTCAAGAAACCACTCCATTATCCATGGCTGTTGGTGCTCTCCATTTTGAAACCCTCCAGTACCAGGTGATTAACTCTCCACATTTTCCGGTTGTTCTGGGTTATCCCTGGCTCCAAAAGCACAATCCCAGTCTCGACTGGCGCAGGTCCGAAATTTTGTCATGGTCTCCGCAATGTATTTCCACTTGTCTTCGGAAACCAGTCAAAGTCTTGTGCACTTCTTCAGTATCTCAATTGCCAGAGGAGTACCGACAGTTCCTAGACATTTTTGACAAGGTACGTTGCCTCCTCACCGGTCTTACGATTGTGCCATAGACCTGCAACCCAGAGCCATTCCTCCTTGGGGCCGGGTTTACCCTCTGTCTGTTGTGGAGAATTGTGCTATGGAGGAGTATGTTGCCGATGCTCTGTCGCGGGGAATCATCCACAAATCCTGCTCTCCTGCAGGGGCTGGCTTTTTCTTTGTGAAAAAAAGGGTGGCGAGTTAAGACCATGCATCGATTATAGGGGTCTTAATCGTCTTACCATTAAGAATGCTTACCCGATTCCGCTCATTCCGGAACTCTTTGACTGCCTCAAGGGAGCTACGGTCTTTACTAAACTTGATTTGAGAGGAGTGTACAATCTCGTTAGGATTAAGGAGGGCCACGGATGGAAAACAGCATTTAACACCAGGAGCGGGCATTAGGAATATCTTGTAATGCCCTTTGGCCTATGTAATGCTCTTGCTGTTTTTCAGGAATTTATTAATGATGTCCTACAAGATATGTTGCAACAGTGTGTTGTGGTGTACTTAGTAAACATCCTCATATACTAACCCACACTTGAGGCTCATCGTTCTGATGTCACACGGGTATTTCAGAGACTATGTAAGAATGGCCTGTTTTGTAAACTCGAGAAATGTGAATTCCATCAGACTCAAGTAACCTTCCTAGGTTATGTGATCTCCATTGCAGGGTTCTCCATGGATCCTGACAAGTTGCCTGCAGTTCTGCAGTGGCCTCACCCAGTTGGTCTTCGCTCTATTCAATGTTTTTTGGGCTTCGCCAACTACTATAGAAAGTTTATTAAAAACTTTTTTTCCTTGGTCAAACCTATCACAGACATGAGCCGTAAAGAGAATGATCCACTCCATTGGTCACCTACTGCCATTAAGGCCTTTGATAGTCTTAAGACTGCCTTTGCTGCTGCTCCAGTACTGGCTCATCCTAACCCTGTCCTGCCTTTCGTTCTTGAGTTCAATGCGTCTGAGATTGGAGTAGATGCCCTCTTGTCTCAATGTCCTACGCCTGACGGTTCCTTGCATCCGTGCGGTTTCATCTCTAAAAAATTGTCTCCAGCAGAGTGCAATTATGAAATTGGTGACAGGGAATTACTGGCCATAATTTTGGCACTTAAGGAATGGAGGCACCTGCTCGAGGGTACTAGCGTACCAGTGCTCATTCTTACTGACCTCAAGAATTTAACTTATCTATCCGAAGTAAAACGTTTGTCGCCCTGACAGGCCTGATGGGCGCTATTTTTGTCTCAGTTTAATTATGTGGTCTCCTACCTGCCTAGTAGTAAGAATGTTAGGGCTGATGCCCTCTCTCGACAATTTTCGCCTCTGTCCAAGGAGGAGTCTGTACCTACTCCAGTTATACCTCCTGATCATATTTTGGCTACCATACATACTAATTTGACTTCTCCCTTGGGGGAGGAGATCCTGGCTGCACAAATCAATGCACCTCCTGAGAAACCTAGTGGTAAGTGCTTTGTTGCTGAGAATCTTCAAACTAAACTTTTGCACACTTACCACTATCCTAAAGCCACAGGTCACCTGGGCAAGAACCAAATGATTTGGTCTGTCACTCGAGAATTCTGGTGGCCAGGTCTTCGTTCTGATGTTGCTGCATATGTTGCCTCCTGCTCAGTTTGTGCACAGAATAAGACTCCTCGACGTCTTCCTGTGGGTCTTCTTCAACCTATTGCTAATGGTGAGCATCCTTGGATACACCTTGTATCCCTGTTTCCAATGGCAATACTGTTATCCTAATGGTAGTTGACCATTTTTCTAAAATGTCACGTTGCATTCCCTTGAAGAAGCTGCCTACCGCTCATAAGCTTGCTTCAATTGTTGCCTGGGAGGTCTTCCGTTTACATGGGTTATCCAAGGAGATAATCTCAGACTGGGGTAGCCAGTTTGTCTCCATATTTTGGCGTTCCTTTTGTGCTGAAATGGGTATCCAGCTTTCCTTCTCCTTGGCATATCACCCTCAATCCAATGGGGCTGCGGAATGGTCTAATCAAGCTCTGGAACAGTTCCTCCGTTGCTATGTCTCAGATCACCACAATAATTGGTCTGAACTGTTACCTTGGGCAGAGTTCGCTCGTAATAGTGCTATTAATGCCTCCTCCCAGTTATCCCCGTTCATGGCGAATAATGGGTTTCAACCATCCTTGTTGCCCGATTCATTCATGTCTCAGTGTATTCCGGCTTTGGAGGAGCATCTCTGGCAACTCCGCTCCACGTGGGTGCAGATTCAGGATTACCTTCATCGTTCTATGCAGCGCCAAAAGTTCCAGGCTGATCGTAGGCATCTGCCCGCACCTTCCTACCAAGTTGGTGAGAGGGTTTGGCTGTCCTCTCAAAACTTGAACCTTTGTGTGCCTTCCAATAAACTTGCTCCTCGTTATGTTGGTCCTTTTCGAATACTCCGACGGGTCAATCCTGTAGCTTACGCTTTTGAACTTCCTACTGCAATGCACATCTCCAATGTTTTTCATGTCTCCCTCTTAAAACCATTGGTTTGCAATCGCTTTACCACTGTGTTACCTCGTCCCCGTCCTATCTCTGTTGACAACCATGAAGAATATGAGGTCAGCAGCATTATTGACTCTTGTATGTCCAGGGGCCATGTACAGTATTTGGTTCACTGGAGGGGCTACGGTCCTGAGGAGTGTTCATGGGTTCCCTCCTCTGATGTTCATGCTCCCGCCCTCCTCTGTGCCTTCCATGCCTGTTTCCCCAATAAGCCTTTTGTCCTCCCATGAGGGAGGGGTCATTGAGGGGAGGGATCTGTCAGGGTTTTTTTTCCCTGCTTTGTTTAGCCATGTGCTGCTGGCAGCCATTTTGCTTACCTTTTCTTGCTGAATCCGGTGCAGAGTGTGTGATGCTGCTCATTTCCTGCACGCCCTCTTATGGCCAGACTGTTGTACATCATCCGTGTGAGACAGGTTGCAGTCTCATAATTGTGATGTCATCACTTATTATTTAAAGGGCCTCTGTTCAGTATGCTTTGCCCTTGCGTTGTCTCAGACCTGTTTGTGAGTTCCTGTGTATTACCTGGCTGTCTGACGTCCTCCTGGTTCCTGACTCGGCTCGTCTGACTACTCGCTTTGGCTCCTGACTCGGCTCGTCTGACTACTAGCTCTGGCTTTGACTCCTGGCTTGTTATTTGACTTGTGGGCATTTTATTATTTTTTGTTATCAATAAAGGTGTGATTATTTTTGCACTTCTCGTCTCAGTCTGATTCCTGGCACCCTGACAGGGAGTCTGTACAATACAGAGTTTGGGAGTCTGTACAATATAGAGTTTAGGAGCCTGCACAATATAGAGTTTGGATGTCTGCACAACATAGAGTATGGGAGTCTGTACAATATAAAGTATAGGAGTCTGCACAATATAGAGTTTGGGAGTCTGCACAATATAGAGTATGGGAGTCTGCACAATATAAAGTATAGGAGTCTGCACAATATAGAGTTTGGGAGTCTGCACAATATAGAGTTTGGATGTCTGCACAATATAGAGTATAGGAGACGGAACAATATAAAGTTTGGGAGTCAGTACAATATAGAGTTTAGGAGTCTGTACAATATAGAGTATGGGAAGTCTGTACAATATAAAGTTTGGGAGTCAGTACAATATAGAGTTTAGGGGTCTGCACAATATAGAGTTGGGAAGTCTGCACAATATAGAGGTATGGGAGTCTGTACAATATAAAGTATAGGAGTCTGCACAATATAGAGTTTGGGAGTCTGTACAATATAGAGGTATGGAAGTCTGCACAGCTCACCTATATATATCAGGTCTGCTGCTGCTGTCTCGCACTGCACTAGAGTAGAGATCAGGAAGGGGGGAAAAAGTCTAGAGAGGAACACAGTAACTATTTACATTGAGCTATAACGGAACAGTGACACCTAGAGGTAGAACTGAAAAGTGCAGGCACAAATTTGATTTTCTCTGGCACCGCTATTTGCGGGAGATTGTGTTTAATTTGCAGGTGTCAGGGAGCAGCTTTTTTTTTAATGCGGGAGACTCCCAGACCTTCCGGGAGAGTTGGGATGTCTGATATAGTAGAATCTAGAAATTCAAGTCTGTCAGACAAGTCTGTTAGAAAAATACCTACTTTGTTTTCATTTAGGATTTTTAAAAATTCTGACAGAGTTTCTGTTATGCTTAGCCACAAGAACAAAATATCATCTATATATCTAGACCAGTGGGAAATATACTTAGCGTATCATTAAAGACCATTGTCTCCTCCCACCAGCAAAGATATATGTTAGCATATGTGGGGGTGCAAGCTGTGCCCATGGCCATACCACACATCTGTATGAAAAATGTGTCATCAAATGTAAAAAAATGATGATGAAAAACAAATTTCAACAAGTCCATAATAAATTGTTTTGTAAGGTCAGACATGGTGTCATCTTTGGTCAAAAAATGGGCTACAGCTTGCTTGCCCCACAACCTCCTGATACTGGTGTACATGGACTTCACATCACAAGTGACCAATAAACATGGCTGTGTCAATTCGACATTGCAAATTTATTAAGAATATGTGTGATGTCCCGTGTATATAATGGTAATCCTTATAGAATATATCTCAATCTTGCATCAATATATTTGCTTGCATTCTCAGTTAGAGAAGCCATACCTCTACATACAATAGGCTCCCAGGTGGACAGTTTATATTTTTGTGAATCTTAGGCAATAAGTACAATGTTGCAATTTTCGATGTTTGTACTGTAAAAAATGTTTTTTCTTTAGTGTCAATTGCACCTTCATCAAAATAGGAAGTAATCAACCTGTTGTATTATTGAGAGAATACCTCACTAGGATCACTAAAAAGTCTCATAGTAAGTCACATTATTTATTTGTCTGTTGACTTCAGAGACATTCTAGTGTTAGGCCATAGCACTACATTACCCCCTTTGTTGCTAGATTTAAATTATACATCTTCCAAACCCATCATTTCAGCTAAGGCCAATTTTTCAGAGGGAGACAGGTTATCTATAATGTTTGGATCATATCTTTAATCTAGCATTGGAATTTCTGAGCATACCAAATTAAGAAATGTCATAATTTGTGGTGAGATATTGTTAGGCGGTATAAACATCGACTTGTGTCTCAAGAGGGTTCTGACTCATTAAGTAGTGCTACTAGTTCATTTATGGTTTCTCTATCTTCTTTATTTAAAGGGACAGTCTACACCAGAATTTTTATTGTTTTAAAAGATAGATAATCCCTTTATTACCCATTCTATAAATTTGCATAACCAACACAGTTATAATAATACACGTTTTAACTCTTTGATTACCTTGTATCTAAGCCCCTTATTTCAGTTCTTTTGAAAAACTTGCATTTTAGTCAATCAGTGCTAACTCCTAGGTAACTCCACGTGAGTGAGCACAGTGTTATCTATATGACACACATGAACTAACACCTTCTAGTGATGAAAAACTGTCAAAATGCATTTATAAAAGAGGCGGCCTTCAAGGTCTAAGAAATTAGCATATGAACCTCCTAGGTGTAGCTTTCAACTAAGAATACCAAGAGAACAAAGCAAAATTGGTGGTAAAAGTAAATTGGAAAGTTGCTTGAAATTACATGCCCTATTTGAATCATGAAAGTTTATTTTGGATTAGACTGTCCCTTTATGGATGGATCGATAATATCTCCTTTAAAAAAAATTTAGAAGAAGTTCCGTGTGAATAAGTGAACATCTTTAATTGCTGTAAATTTATCAGTACTGTACTGTTAGTGGGCACAAAAGAAAGCCCCTTCTCCAGCTCAGATAATTGTGATGCAGTAAGAGAGTGTTGTGACAGATTAATGACCTTGAGTTTATCTTGTGTATCCTTGTTAAGTGTAGTGTCTGCATAATTCAGTGATTGGTTGGTCTGTTTTGAAATGTCACTTGTCTCCTTGTTCTTTGGCCCCTTCTGGTTGGTTTCCTAAAGGGACATCATTACCACTGGAATTAAAACTGGGGCGCGATCACATATATGGCGCAGGTTTCGGCGCAAGCGTGGGAACCTGCGCCGCCCATAATTTCACCTTGCACATCGGGGTATTACATATACGGCGCCAGCATTTCCTAAGTGGCGTAAGTCGGATAAACTAGCGATGTCCAGAAATGAGCGTAAATACAAATTTCTGGAGTCGCTAGTGACTTACGGCACTTTAGAAACTGCCGGCGCCTAAGAAAAGTAAATAAAATAACAAATCTCCGGTAAAAGTCTAACATGCCTCATAAAAAATAAGCCCAACACGTAAAACCCCTATATCCGCAATCCCCCCTCTCATTACTAATATTAAATGTATTAACCCCTAGACCGACAACCCCCCACAACGCAATATGCCTATTTAAACTATTAACCCCTATATCCGCCATCAAACCCACACCGCAAGTAATAACTAAATTATTAACCCCTAAACCGCCATAGCCCACAACGCAATAAACCTATTCAAGTATTAACCCCTAAACCACCATAGCCCACATAGCCTATTAAATGTATTAACCCCTAATCTGCCACCGCCAACGTCGCCGCCACTATAATAAAGTTATTAACCCCTAAACCTAAGTCTAACCCTAACACCCCCCTAACTTAAATATTATTTAAATAAATCTAAATAAATTTACTATTATTAATTAGGTACAATAGTTATTAAATAGTTATTAACTATTTAATAACTACCTAGTTAAAATAAATACAAATTTACCTGTAAAATAAATCCTAACCTAAGTTACACTAACACCTAACACTACACTAACATTAAATAAATTAAATTAATTAACTACAATTACCTAAAAATAAATACAATAAAATAAAATAAACTAAAGTACAAAAAAAACAAACACTAAATTACAGAAAATAAAAAAAATTACAAGAATTTTAAACTAATTACACCTAATCTAAGCCCCCTAATAAAATAAAAAAGCCCCCCAAAATAAAAAAAAATTCCCTACCCTATACTAAATTACAAATAGCCCTTAAAAGGGTTTTTGCGGGGCATTGCCCTAAAGTAATCCCCCCAACATTAAAACCCACACACCCAACCCTACTCTAAAACCCACCCAATCCCCCCTTAAAAAAAACTAACACTACCCCCTTGAAGATCCCCCCTACCTTGAGCCGTCTTCACCCAGCCGGGCACAAGTGGACCTCCAGATGGGCAGAAGTCTTCATCCAATCCGGCCAGAAGAGGACATCCAGACCGGCAGAAGTCTTCATCCAGGCGGCATCTTCTATCTTCTTCCATCCGGAGCGGAGCGGGTCTATCTTGAAGACATCCGACGCGGAGCATCCTCTTTCATCCGACGGCGACTGAAGAATGATGGTTCCTTTAAATGACGTCATCCAAGATGGCGTCCCTTCAATTTCGATTGGCTGATAGAATTCTATCAGTCAATCGGAATTAAGGTAGGAAAAATCCTATTGGCTGATGCAATCAGCCAATAGGATTGAGCTTGCATTCTATTGGCTGATTGGAACAGCCAATAGAATGCAAGGTCAATCCTATTGGCTGATTGGATCAGCCAATCGGATTAAACTTCAATTCTATTGGCTGATTGCATCAGCCAATAGGAATGTTCCTACCTTAATTCCGATTGGCTGATAGAATTCTATCAGCCAATCGGAATTGAAGGGACGCCATCTTGGATGACGTCATTTAAAGGAACCTTCATTCTTAAGTGACCGTCGGATGGAAGAGGATGCTCCGCGTCGGATGTCTTCAAGATGGACCCGCTCCGCTCCGGATGGAAGAAGATAGAAGATGCCGCTTGGATGAAGACTTCTGTCGGTCTGGATGTCCTCTTCTGGCCGGATCGGATGAAGACTTCTGCCCCTCTGGAGGTCCACTTGTGCCCGGCTGGGTGAAGATGGCTCAAGGTAGGGAGATCTTCAAGGGGGTAGTGTTAGGTTTTTTTAAGGGGGGATTGGGTGGGTTGTAGAGTAGGGTTGGGTGTGTGGGTGGTGGGTTTTAATGTTGTGGGGGGTTCTATATCTTTTTTTACAGGTAAAAGAGCTGATTACTTTGGGGCAATGCCCCACAAAAAGCCCTTTTAAGAGCTATTTGTAATTTAGTATAGGTTAGGGAATTTTATTATTTTGGGGGGCTTTTTTATTTTATTAGGGGGCTTAGATTAGGTGTAATTAGTTTAAACTTCTTGTAATTTTTTTTATTTTCTGTAATTTAGTGTTTTTTTTTTTTTGTACTTTAGTTTATTTTATTTTATTGTATTTAATTTTAGGTAATTGTAGTTAATTAATTTAATTTATTTAATGATAGTGTAGTGTTAGGTGTTAGTGTAACTTAGGTTAGAATTTATTTTACAGGTAAATTTGTATTTATTTTAACTAGGTAGCTATTAAATAGTTAATAACTATTTAATAACTATTGTACCTAGTTAAAATAAATACAAAGTTGCCTGTAAAATAAAAATAAATCCTAAAATAGCTATAATGTAATTATTAATTATATTGTAGCTATCTTAGGGTTTATTTTACAGGTAAGTATTTAGTTTTAAATAGGAATAATTTAGTTAATATTAATTTTATTTAGATTTATTTAAATAATATTTAAGTTAGGGGGGTGTTAGGGTTAGGGTTAGACTTCGGTTTAGGGGTTAATACTTGAATAGGTTTATTGCGTTGTGGGCTATGGCGGTTTAGGGGTTAATAATTTAGTTATTACTTGCAGTGTGGGTTTGATGGTGGTTTAGGGGTTAATAGAGTTTATTAGTTATTGCGGTGGGGAATTGCGGTTGACAGGTAGATAGACATTGCGCATGAATTAGGTGTTAGTTTATTTTTGCAGGCATTTTCGGGAGTTACGGTGCTCCCATACTCAGCGCAAGGCCTGCTACAGCTGCCTTTTATGGCGAGGTAAAAATGGAGTAAGATTTCTCCATTTTCGCCAAGAAGGCCTTGCCCTGGATATTGGATACCAATTTACGACGCGGTCCCATGTTAGCTTATGGGAGTAAAAATTGCGAGCAACGGGTGAAATATACGTGCGTAACTTGTATGCTACGCTGTATATGTAATACCAAAATCGCGTAAAATCTGGCGTCGCCAGCTTTTGTGGGCGATGCTGCATATGTAATGGAGGCCCTGATACGTGATTTGCTTTTGTTTTTAATAGCAGACTGAACAGGGGTAGGTGTAACAGAATCACCATTTTCATTGGGCTCTGTTTCTTTGTCAGAGCCCTCTGAATCTGCATTAATCATATTAGAGTTGATCCAAACATAAACCCTACTATTTTGATAATCAGACAAAGCTCTATCTATCTTACGTTCTTTTTTGTTCAGAATAAATTTGGAAAACTTTTCAACCTCTTCTTTAATTTTTTTATATGATTTTTGGAAATCTTCCATTACTTTATATACTTTTAAATCAGCACTCAGTTAAGAGATTTTCTGCTGAAATATTTTTGTCTGTTTCATATTCCACCAAATAGCCCAAGAGCTTGATGGAACAGTCTGTAAGGGCATTTTACCATTTGGACTTAAGTTCTTGCTTGAAATCATTATATGTTGGAAACATTTTGACTCTCATACCTCTCGGTATCACTTTATTATTAATAAAAAAAAATTAAACATGACAATATTCCACTGCCTTTTAACTTGTTTCTTACGGATTTTTAAAATATCTTTCAAGGCTTGAACCCATTCCCCACTCTCAGTAATTACTGAAGTCTGTTTGTTAGTTAAACCTTCCCTTAATTTCTTAATGTCATCCGACTATTTACTCATTTCAGAACCTAAATCAAAGGTTGCCATTATGATTATGTGATGGGATTATGTGCTTCAGTTAATAGAAATCCAAGGTGCAATTCCCCAGATATATTATTAGAATTAAATTAGATGGTTAAAAGGGTTTCTGCAGTATAGATAGAAATAATATAATTTTTTGTGGGGCAATCAAATATATCAAATGATCCCTTATTTGAAAGAGGAAGTCTATCATTTCATATGAGGGGTTACTTGTCCCTCTTGCCCAAACAAAGGGGAGATAGAGGCCTCTATTTAACAAAGTCTGGCGGACCTGATCTGACAGTGCGGATCAGGTCAGCCAGACCTGACTGAATGTGGAGAGCAATACGCTCTCCATATTCAGCATTGCACAGCAGCTCACAAGAGCTGCTGGTGCAACGCCGCCCCCTGCAGACTCGCGGCCAATCGGCCGCCAGCAGGGAGGTGTCAATCAACCCGATCATACTCGATCGGGTTGATTTCCGGCAATGTCTGTCCGCCTGTTCAGAGCAGGCAGACAGGTTATGGAGCAGCGGTCTTTGTGACCGCTGCTTCATAACTGCTGTTTGTGGCGAGTCTGAAGACTCGCTAGAAACACGGGCCGTCAAGCTCCTTTCGGAGCTTGATAGACAGGCCCCAGAGGCTCCATTAGTGCCTACCCCTCAGGTTAAACAGCACCTTTATCTTGCACGGACAAAACTGCTGTTGATAACACTATCGTGTTCAACTCTAGGGGGACGCAAAGGTGCATATACATTAAAAAAAGGTTATAAAATTAGATAGAATCAATATAACATCAAATATAAAACATAAAATTATGGAACATAGATTATAAAGCATAAGTGCAAAGTCTTATCTGAGTCCATATGGGGACCATCTCTGTGGTCCGAGGAAAATGAAAAACCCAAATGGATCAGGCATACCTGAATCTTGTATCTGGGCTGCTCCTCTCAAGCTAAAAATGAATCCAAAGTAGAAAATCTGTGAAAGGAGATCACAAAACAGAGGGTGCCTCCTAGTGTAAAACTGTGATTGCAGAGAGATATGCAGATATCTTGTGTTGTTGTTATACTCACAAGAGCAGCAGCACCCTATTGTGCTGAGTAGAGGGTACTGGGATCTCTCAGTGTCCCAGCTCACTGGTCCCAAGCCAGGGAACAAGAGTGCACAAACTCCCGGTGTGAGCTCCGGATTGGATAAAAAAAGCTCAGTCTTCCAATACGTTCAAAATTTGTTTATTATAATCAAAATAAAAACTAAGGCCTAGTTTACGAGTTTTGCGGTAGCTGAAAAAGCAGCGTTAACAGGTACTAACGCTGCTTTTTTCCTACCGCTGGTATTACGAGTCTTGCAGGTTTAGGGTCACCGCACACTTTTTTGGCCTTACCGCAAAACGACATACATAAACTTCGTAAAGTCTTTTTTCTATGGGACTTTTCATACCGCTGGTATTACGAGTCTGTCCTGGGAGGCCAAAAAGTGAGCGGTACACCCTAAAACTTCAAGATTTCTACCGCATTTGAAAGTCAGTAGTTATGAGTTTTATGGTACAACGCGGTAACATAAAACTCATAACTAAAGTGCTAAAAAGTACACTAACACCCATAAACTACCTATTAACCCCTAAACCGAGGCCCTCCCACATCGCAAACACTAAAATAAAATTATTAACCCCTAATCTGCCGCTCCGGACATCGCTGCCACCTACATTATACTTAATAACCCCTAATCTGCTGCCCCCAACATTGCTGACACCTACATAATACTATAATAAACATATTACCCCCTAAATCGCTGCACTCCCGCCTCACAAAGATTAGTTTATTATTATTATCCCCTAATCTGCCGTCCCTAACATTGCCGCCACCTTCCTACATTTATTAATCCCTAATCTGCCGCCCCTAACGTCGCCGCCACTATATTTAATTTATTAACCCCTAAACCTAAGTCTAACCCTAACCCTACCACCCCCTAACTTAAAGATAATTAAAATAAATCAAAATAAATATTCCTATCATTAACTACATTATTCCTATTTAAAACTAAATACTTACCTATAAAATAAACCCTAAACTAGCTACAATATACCTAATAGTTACATTGTAGCTAGCTTAGGGTTTATTTTTATTTTACAGGCAAGTTTGTATTTATTTTAACTAGGTAGAATAGTTACTAAATAGGTATTAACTATTTAATAACTACCTAGCTAAAATAAATACAAAAGTACCTGTAAAATGAAACCTAACCTAAGTTACACTAACACCTAACACTACATATAATTAAATAAATTAACTAAATTAAAAACTATTAAATAAATTAAATTAAATTATTAGTTAATGATAGGAATATTTATTTTGATTTATTTTAATTATATTTAAGTTAGGGGGTGTTAGGGTTAGGGCTAGACTTAGGTTTAGGGGTTAATACATTTAATATAGTGTGCTATTCAAAGTGACCGCACCACCTACTAATACAAAACTGTAGTATGCTCAGGCACGGGACAAAGTCCGGTCCTAGACTAAATAATAATATACTATCCAAGAATCCCAGCCACTGAGTCTTATAATTCAACACAGTATTTTAATCTTTCAACAAAGGACTATAATCCAATGTAGTATTTCACACCATGTAATAATGACATTGAAAAGTGTTTGATGAAAGTTCATTCAGATCCACACATACCCCATCCACCAAACACATCCGTACCAAACAGTCAGCAATAATATGAAAAATAAAAAATAAGAACCAAAAAATTGGCACAAAAAAAAGATAAACAGAATAATAATTACACTCCCAGGGCGTCCCCAGGGAGTGAAGACAAGCACCACCTGTAACAATTAGGTGACTGTATCACATAAGAACCGGACAGTGTTGTAGCAAATAAAAGAATATCCACTTGATCCGCGACCTTAGAAAAGTTCCTGTAATAAATGTATCACACTCTATTCCAGATACTTAAAGAGAATCTGTTGTATGCCAGTTACAATTATTTTTCTGTTTATCTTTTTTTGTGCCAATTTTTTGGTTCTTATTTTTTATTTTTCATATTATTGCTGACTGTTTGGTACGGATGTGTTTGGTGGATGGGGTATGTGTGGATCTGAATGAACTTTCATCAAACACTTTTCAATGTCATTATTACATGGTGTGAAATACTACATTGGATTATAGTCCTTTGTTGAAAGATTAAAATACTGTGTTGAATTATAAGACTCAGTGGCTGGGATTCTTGAATAGTACATTTAATATAGTGGCAGCGATGTTGGGGGCAGCAGATAAGGGGTTCATAAGTATAATGTAGGTGGCAGCGGTGTCCGGAGCGGCAGATTAGGGGTTAATAAATATAATGCAGGTGTCGGCGATGTCGGGGGCGGCAGATTATGGGTTAATAAGTGTAAGGTTAGGGGTGATTAGACTCGGGGTTCATGTTAGGGTGTTAGGTGTAAACATAAAGTTTTCCCATAGGAATCAATGGGGCTGCGTTACTGAGCTAAACGCTGCTTTTTTGCAGGTGTTAGACTTTTTTTCAGCCGGCTCTCCCCGTTGATTCCTATGGGGAAATCGTGCACGAGCACGTTACACCAGCTCACCGCTGACTTAAGCAACGTTGGTATTGGAGTGAGATTTGGAGCAAAATTTTGCTCTACGCTCACTTTTTGTCTTTTAACGCTAGGTTTCTGAAAACTCGTAATACCAGCGCTGCATGAAAGTGAGCGGTGAGAGTAACGTGCAAGTTAATACCTCACCCCTGTTACCTCAAAACTCGTAATCTAGCCGTAAGGGTGCAAGCACTCACCCAAAGTGTATAAAAGTGATGTAAAACACAGATTGCAACACGTTTCTCAGCTATACTAACTGTTTCATCAGGCATCTGTTACTGAACTGGAAGCACTGGCTTCTAAATTGAAACGGACCAAGCCCAACCTAAAACCAGACCCACCCCCTCTCCTTCAATCATGTGTAATTCATTACTAAAATTTAAACTTCATTACATGTTTTAAATAGAGAGTATACAAAAACTTGCCATTGGTATTACTATTGTATCTATAAACATGCTACAAATGTGTACATTAGCCATGATTCTCTAAGAGGGAATATACATTATTATTATACTTTATTTATGAAGCGCCATCATATTCCGCAGCGCTGTCCATGGATACAGATCATTTAAATAAAACAATAGTATAAAACTTCTAAGACTAAGAGACAGGACAGAATTTACAAACACATACAGGAGGAATCAAGGGCCCTATTCCCGTGGGAACTTACAATCTAGAATCTAGATATACATAAAGTATCTGTAAGATATTACCAACTTAAAATATTAGATCCATATACCCATCTAT
This sequence comes from Bombina bombina, assembly GCF_027579735.1. Taxonomy (NCBI): domain Eukaryota; kingdom Metazoa; phylum Chordata; class Amphibia; order Anura; family Bombinatoridae; genus Bombina; species Bombina bombina. The sequence continues at coordinate 905,569,726 of NC_069502.1, read as the reverse complement.
CATTCCATAACTATTACCATATCAGACCAACCTTAATAGTGTTAGCCACCAACCAACCTTTAAAGATTCATATTGACCCTTAGTGGCAACTTTACTTAACAAATGGCCAGATTACGAGTTTTGCATTATGAGCAGCTCGGTAATAACTTGCAAGTTATTTCCAGCACTCACCTTTAATAGCACTGCTATTACAGGTTTGCAAAAACCCGGCGTTAGCAGGCAATATGGCAGCATTGAGCTCCATACTGCACACAAATACCAGCGCTGCTTTGAGCTGGTTTTACATGCTCGTGCACGATTTCCCCATAGACATCAATGGGGAGAGCCGGCTAAAAAAAAGCCTAAAACCTGCAATAAAGGAGTGTAAAGCTCTGTAACGCAGCTCCATTGATTCCTATGGGGAAAGAAAATGTATGTTTACACCTAACACTCTAATATAAACCCCGAGTCTAAACACCCCTAATCTGCCACCCCCGACATTGCCGCCACCTACATTACACTCATTAACCCCTAATCTGCCGTCCCCGACATCGCCACCACCTACCTACACTTATTAACCCCTGCAGCCCCCAATGTCGCCGCCACCTACATAAATTTATCAACCCCTAATCTGCCGCCCCCAACGTCGTTGCAGCCACTATACTAAAGTTATTAACCCCTAAACCTCTGGCCTCCCACATCACTAACACTAAATAAATATATTAACCCCTAAACCTAAGTCTAACCCTAAATCTAACACCCCTAACTTTAATATAATTAAAATAAATCTAAATAAAAATCACTATCATTAACTAAATAATTCCTATTTAAAACTAAATACTTACCTATAAAATAAACCCTAAGCTTGCTACAATATAACTAATAGTTACATTGTAGCTATCTTAGGTTTTATTTTTATTTCACAGCTAAGTTTGTATTTATTTTAACTTTATTTTAACTAGGTAGACTAGTTAGTAAATAGTTATTAACTATTTACTAACTATCTAGTTAAAATAAATACAAATTTACCTGTAAAATAAAACCTAACCTGCCTCACACTAACACCTAACATTACACTAAAATTAAATAAATTACATTAACAAAATAAATTTATCTAAATAAAAAAAATAATAAACACTAAATTACACAAAATAAAAAATAAATTATCAAATATTTAAACTAATTACACCTAATCTAATAGCCCTATCAAAATAAAAAAGCCCCCCCCCCAAATAAAAAAAAACCCTAGCCTACACTAAACTGCCAATAGCCCTTAAAGTGGCCTTTTGCAGGGCATTGCCCCAAAGAAATCAGCTCTTTTACCTGTAAAAAAAAAATACAAACAACCCCCCAACAGTAAAACCCACCACTCACACAACCAAACCCCCCAAATAAAATCCTATCTAAAAAACCTAAGCTCCCCATTGCCCTGAAAAGGGCATTTGGATGGGCATTGCCCTTAAAAGGGCATTTAGCTCTTTTTCTGTGCCCAAACCCTAATCTAAAAATAAAACCCACCCAATAAACCCTTAATAACACCTAACACTAACCCCCGAAGATCTACTTACAGTTTTTGAAGACCGGACATCCATCCTCATCAAGCCGGGAGAAGTCTTCATCCAAGCGGGCAGAAGTCCTCAACGAAGCTGGGAGAAGTCTTCATCCAAGCGGCAAGAAGTCGTCCTCCAGGCAGGCAGAAGTCTTCATCCAGACGGCATCTTCTATCTTCATCCTTCCGACACGGAGCGGCTCCATCTTCAAGACATCCGGCACGGAGCATCCTCTTCTATCGATACCTCTTGAAGAATGAAGGTTCCCTTTAATGATGTCATTCAAGATGGCGTCCCTTGAATTCCGATTGGCTGATAGAATTCTATCAGCCAATCGGAATTAAAGGGTAAAAGATCCTATTGGCTGATTCAATCACATAAACCCCCAGTCTAAATACCCTTAATCCACCGCCCCCCGACATCACCAAAACTAAATAAAGTGATTAACCCCTAAACCACCAGCCACCGACACTAAATAAAGTTATAAACCCCTAAACTGTTGCCCGACATCGCCAACACTAAACAAAACTATTATCCCCTAAACCGCCACCCCTGGCATTGCTCACCCCTAAAGAAACATATTAACCCCTAAACCGCCGGCCTCCCACAATAGTTAATACTATAATAAACCCATTAACCCCTAAACCGCCGGCCCCCCACATCGCATATCACCAAATTAAACTATTAACCCCTAAACCTAACTATCCCCTATACTTTAAATTAAATTCACAATATAACTATCTTAAAATAAATAAAAATGTACCTGTGAAATTAAAAAAACTAAGATTAAACTATAAATTAACCTAATATAACTATTTTAATAAAATAAAAAAAAATAAAAAAATTACAAAATTAAAAAACTTAACACTACGAAAAAATAAAAAAACTAGCGTTACCAAAAAAAAAAACTTTAAAATTACGAAAAATAAAAAAACTAACATTACAAAAAACAAACACTAAAATTACGAAAAATAAAAAAACACTAAGATTACAAAAAATAAACAAAATTATCCAAATTAATAAAAATGGAACCTGATCTAATAGCCCTATAAAAACAGAAGAGCCACCACAAAATAAAAACACCCCCTAATCTATCAATAAACTACTTATTGCCCTTAAAAGTTCAACAGCTCTTTTACCTAAAAAAATTACAAAGTCCCTCCTAAAAGTAAACGTGCCCCACCCAACGAACCCCCCAAAACCTAAGTCTAATAAAAACCTAAGTTACCTAAGCTCTTTTCTCGCCCATAAAAATAAAAAATCCCTAATCTAAAAAAAAAAACACCAAAAAAAAAAAATCTAAATCTAACCCTGAAATAGGTACTCACTGTTCCTGAGGTCCGGCGGCGAAGGTCTTCTTCCAGGGAGTGACATCTTCATCCAGTGCAGGACCATCTTCTATCTTCTTCTTCCTGGAGGTGCAAAGCGGTCTTCCCCGATACGCAGATCCGGAGCGGCGGTCCAGATCGGCTGTGATCCTCAACGGCGTGGAGGCTCCTCTTCATGCGATCATCGCCGCACACTGAAGCTTGAATGCAAGGTACCCCTTTTATATTGGGGTACCATTGCATTCTTATTGGCTGAAAAATTCAAATCAGCCAATAGGATGAGAGCTGCTTAAATTCTATTGGCTGATTTTTATTTATTTTAAGAGGAGCCTCCACGCCGCTGAGGATTGCTGCTGCTCTGGACCACCGCTCCGGATTCGCGCATCGGTGGAAGAGCACTCTGCACCTCTAGGAAGAAGATAGAAGATGGTCCTGCGCTGGATGAAGATGTCACCGCCTGGAAGAAAGCCTTCACCGCTGGACTTCAGGAACAGTAAGTAGCTATTTCGGGATTAGACTTAGGTTTTTTTATAATTGTTTTGGGTGGGCTTTTTTTAGATTAGGGATCTTTTATTTTTATGGGTGAAAAAGAGCTGATGTCCATACAAATGCCCCTTTAGGGGCAATGGGGAGTTTAGATTTTTATTAGACTTAGTTTTTTTTTTATTTTGGGGGGTTGGTTGGGTGGGGGGTTCACTTTTAGGGGGGACTTTGTAAAAAATGTTTTAGGTAAAAGAGCTGTTTAACTTTGGGCAATGCCCTACAAAAGGCTCTTTTAAAGGCTATTGGTAGTTTATTGATAGATTAGGGTGTGTATTTATTTTGGGGTGGCTTTTTGTTTTTATAGGGCTTTATTTAGTTTATTATTTTTTGTAATCTTAGTGTTTTTTTCGTAATTTTAGTTTTTGTTTGCTGCAATGTTAGTTTTTTTTATTTTTCGTAATTTTAGGTTTATTATAGTAGTTGCAATGTTGGGGGCCGGGAGTTTAGGGGTTAATAGATTTATTTAGTGTTGGCGATGTGGGTTGGCGGTGGATTAGGGGTTAATAGGTTTAATATAGTATTTGCAATGCGGGGGGATAGCGGTTTAGGGGTTAATAGATAGTTTATTGGTATAAGTGTACTTTGTAACATTTTAGTTATGAGTTTTGTGAAACATTTTTGTTTTGCAAAATCTATAACTACTTGTCTCAGAATGTATCGTGGCAGTATATACTATAACAGTAGCATTTTAGCCGGACCGCACAACCTGTAATACAGCGCTATGAAAATCCCGCACTCAAAAGTAATTTTTTGAGTGCGGAATGGAGAGTTGTGTTACAGGCTAAAACGCTGCAGTATAGCTGTACCCCTGCGACTTGTAATACGGGAGACCTGCATATTCCGTGTGCGATGGCCAATTTTTCAGCGGTAGCTAGATCTGGAACCTGTTCCTGAGTGTGCGCGTGCACAAAAATTAACGTTATGTCCATTGTCCAAGGAGGGAGAGGGAAAGGAAGAGGAAGGGGGAAAAAGTGTATTGAGGGGGGGCAGCTATACTACAGAAAATGGGGTGTTTGGTTCTACTTTAGAAAAAAAGGGCACATTTTTTTGTAAACTGGGTACGGGCAGACAACTGCCAGTACCTAATATTACGGCCAATAGGTCAAGGGGGAGGATGAGAGAGATGTTTGGGGGGTAATGGGGGATCCTACACACACACACACATATATATATATATATATATATATATATATATATAAATCTTTTATTAAAAAAAAGCACCTCTATTTTTATACTGGCAGACTTTCTGCTAGTACGTAAGATAGCAGTAACAATTGTGGGGTGGGGGAGAGAAGGGAGCTGTTTGAGGGGGTTCAGGGAGGGATCAGCGGGTGGAATGTGTACGGTGGGAGGCTAATTTCTATACTAAAGCTAAAATTAACCCTACAAGCTACCTAATTTACCCTTTCACTGCTGGGCATAATACAAGTGTGGTGCATAGCGGCATTTAGCGGCCTTCTAATTACCAAAAAGTAATGCCAAAGCCATATATGTCTTCTATTTCTGAACAAAGGGGATCACAGAGAAGCATTTACAACCATGTGCGCCATGATTGCACTAACTGTTTGTAAATAATTTCAGTGAGAAACCTAAAATTGTTAAAAAGTTAACAATTTTTTTTATTTGATCGCATTTGGTGGTGAAATGGTGGCATGAAATATACCAAAATGGGTCTAGATCAATACTTTGGGCTGTCTACTAAAAAAAATATACACATGTGAAGGGTTATTCAGGGATTCCTGACAGATAATAGTGTTCCAATGTAACTATGGGTATTTCTAAACTCAAGACAAAATTTAGAAACTATTTAGCATGGGTGTTTTTGGTGGTTGTAGTTGTGTAACAGATTTTGGGGGTCAAAGTTAGAAAATGTGTTTTTTTTTTCATTTTTCATCTTATTTTATTATTTTTTTTATAGTAAATTATAAGATATGATGAAAATAATAGTAAAGAAAGTCCATTTAATGGCGAGAAAAATGGTATATAATATGTGTGGGTACAGTAAATGAGTAAGAGGAAAATTACAGCTAAACACAAACACAGCAGAAATGTAAAAATAGCCCTGGTCCCAAACGGTCAGAAAATTGAAAAGTGCTGTGGTCACTAAGGGGTTAAGGAGTTAGTATGTTCAGGCAGGATGGTAAAAATGCTGATGCTAAGTTATGTCATTTATTTATTTTGCAACAGATCATAGAAGAACTAAAACATTGGACTGCGGATGAAGCAGATACAATTTTGGATTTGATGGTAATTGAATTACTATGTTTTATTCTATGCCCTGTTTTTGTACAATTATGTCAGAGAGAGAGACAAATAAATGGATGAAAAGCACTGACTATTAGGTTTAATAATAAAATGGTGCACACTTGTTAGCTAATTACTAGTACAATAAAGTGTAGATATATTTTTATTAATAATTAATAAACTGTGTCTGTTTACAGATTGCTGAACAAGACAACATCTTTAACGAGGTACTGTATTTATTGTAATATTTATTTCCAAGTGTTCTCTAGATTAATTTATGGAAGATCTGTATTTTACCTTTAACCTATACATCTATAGTCTGGAGGATTACGCTTCTTGGGGAGCAGTGAAAAAGGTAATTACAGAGATATAAAATGCATTATGGGATCTGGTTCAGTAAAGGACAAAATTGCATCTATGTAAAGGTTTGCTCAAAAATAAGATGGAAGGTTTTGTTACAAGATAGTCTAAGGACATATTTGCCACAGTTGAATATCTAGTTATATCACATATCTTTAAATGTTTACACTATAAGAGTTGTCATAGAGCAGTATTTTTGTCCAGTGACTACTGTTGCCACCAGGTGTCCAGTATCTAACGAAATTGTTCAGTAAAATGATGTAATAAACTAGTCACTTCATTTATAAAGGACTGATGTGGCATATAGCTATCAGGGGTGTGATATAAGATAGATTATAAATATATAGATGACAGGAACAGCAATGCCATGGGGTCAGATCTGAGACCCAATCACAACCCCACCTACTGGTTTCCCTTGAGCATTCTGCTGGTTACACTGTGTTTTTTGGCGAGAACAGGGACAACGCTACCTGATTTCATATTTATATGTGAGACACCTAAAGGATTCCATTAACACAATGCAATGGTACAGAAATTAATTACAGGTATATATAATATACATATATATAAATTGTATAAAAATGTTTTCTTCTCAATGAAAAACAAAGGCTTTTAAAGAATTTCTTAATGCACCTTTGGATTTAGTGTACTTGGCTTTGTACACCTTCGGGTTAGTGTGTGAGCGAAAGCCAGAACTGGCTTTTATAGAATTCACCTAGAAGTAGGGTGACCATATTGCCGCTTTAAAAAGGGACACATATGAAAAATACATATGTTAGGGCTCAAAACATTTCGTTAAACAGCTCTGAAAGCAACCCTGACATATGTATTTTTCATATGTGTCCCTTTTTAAAGTAGCAATATGGCCACCCTACCTAGAAGTCTGTGAGAAAGGGTAGTTGGTGCTGCTTTGCTATGTAACCTCCAGATTTTAGTGTGCAAACATTTTTACTTTCACCTTATATTAGTTTAAGAATAGGGGAGCTATTGATTTAACTTGTGCAGTGTTAGTGCTATTGAACGCTAATATTTTTGCACTCCACTTGTAATCTAGGCCAGTGTTGTAAATGTTCGGTACATATGAATGTTATATGAATTGTTAAGGGAACTGAAACATTATTGTTGTTAACGTTAGAGATTATATACAAAGTTCATTAATCATTCTTTCTTTTTCAGATGCAGCTCTTACTGCAGCAAAGTAAGTATATGAACTACTGGTAAATATATGACTATAAGTCAGTGTCATAAAGGTGCAAAAGGGAGGGGGAATTTAATTCCAAACTGAACAACAAAGTAAATCTCCCTAAAGAAAACACTTTAAAGCATTTTTTTCTATAATGCTCTTTGTAAAGTTAATTTAAAGTATTTTAAAAAATCAAAACTTTATTACAACATAAAAAAATACAAACCGTGAAGAAAGCCCAGGATGTTGTCTGATTCCTTATAAAATACATTATTATTATTCATTTATTAAATAATAAATAAAATAGTATGAGTAATAATATATATATATATATTTTAAAATATAATTAAATGTTTATAGTATGATATTTAAATAGTTCTCCTGTCGATTTATTAAAACCAATTACATAACAAAAAGGTTGCTGTCACTTTTATCTCTTAATATACTTAATATCTCCATACCGCACAAAATCCAAGGGCTGAGAATACGTGCTCTCATTTCAGTAGCTCTCATCCTATTGGCTGATTTGAACAGCCAATTGGATTTCAGTAACTCTCATACTATTGGCTGATTTTAATTTCAAAAATCAAATCAGCCAATAGCCAATAGGAATGCAAGGGACACTATTTGAAAAAGGCTCCCTTGCATTAAAGATTCAGTGACCGTATGAATAGGACGCTCCTTGCCGGATGTTTTCAAGGATGGACCCTCTCCGCGCAGCCGGGATGAAGATAGAAGATGCCGCCGTGATGAAGATAGAAGACCTCGCTGTGTGGATGAAGACTTCTCGCTGCCTGAATGTCCGGACTGTCCGGAGGTTAGTGTTAGGGTTTTTTTTTTACTTTTTTTGGGTTGTTTTTTTTTTTTTTTAGATTAGGGTTTGTGCTTTTGTAAAAGAGCTGAATGCCCTTTTAAGGTCAATATAAAAGAACTAAATGCCCTTTTAAGGAAAATGCCCATACAAATGCCCTTTTCAGGGCAATGGGTAGCTTAGGTTTTTTTTAGAGTTAGGTTTGTTATTTTGGGGGGTTGGTTGGGTGGTGGGTTTTACTGTTGGGGGGGTCTTTGTATTTTTTTTACAGCTAAAAGAGCTGATTTCTTTAGGGCAGTGCCCTACAAAAGGCCCTTTTAAGGGCTATTGATAGTTTATTGTAGGCTAGGGTTTTTTTATTTAGTGGGGGGGCTTTTTATTTTGATAGGTCTATTAGATTGGGTGTACTTGTTTTTATTTTGGATAATTTCGTTTGTTATTTTTCGTAATTTAGTATTTTTTATTTTTTGTAATTTTAGACTTACATTTTTTTTAATGTGTAATTTAGTTTATTTAATTGGTAGTTATTTTAATTTTAGTACAATAGTTATGTTAGGTTAATTGTTAGTTTAATTTCACCGGTAAGTTTTTATTTATTTTAAGATAGGGATATTGTAATTTTAAGTTAGGTGGTTGTTAGGTTAAGGAATTAAGTTTAATTTAGTTTTTTGCGATGTGGGGGCTGGCTGGCGGTTTAGGGGTTAATAGGTTTATTTAGTGGCGGTGATGTGGGAGGCCAGAGGTTTAGGGGATAATAACTTTATTTAGTGGCGGCGATGTCAGGGAGCGGCGGAATAGGGGTAATAGCTGTATTATAGTGTTGGTGATATTGGGGTGCAGGGCAATAGGGGTTAATAACTTTATTATAGTGGTGGCAATGTCGGGGAGCAGCGGAATAGGGGATTAATAACTTTTATTAGTGGTAGCAATGTCGTGAGCGGCAGATTAGGGGTTAATAAATTTTAAATAGTGTTTGCGATGCGGGAGGGCGGCGGAATAGGGGTTAATAGGTAGTTTATGGGTGTTAGTGTACTTTGTAACATTTTAGTTATGAGTTTTGTGAAACATTTTTGTTGCACAAAATTCATAACTACTGCTTTCAGATGGTGGAACGGATTGTGTTGGTAAAGGCTGTAAAGCAAGCATTTTAGTGACGGCGATGTCGGGGAGCGGCGGAATAGGGGTAATAGCTTTATTATAGTGTCGGCTATGTTGGGGTGCAGGGCAATAGGGGTTAATAACTTTATTATAGTGGTGGCGATGTCGGGGAACAGCGGAATAGGGGATTAATAACTTTATTATTGGTGGCGACGTTGTGAGCGGCAGATTAGGGGTTAATACATTTTAAATAGTGTTTGCGATGCGGGAGGGTGGCAGAATAGGGGTTAATAGGTAGTTTATGGGTGTTAGTGTACTTTGTAACATTTTAGTTATGCGTTTTGTGAAACATTTTTGTTGCAAAAAATTCATAACTACTGCTTTCAGATGGTGGAACATATTGTGTCGGTAAAGGCTGTAACGCAAGCATTTTAGCCTCACCGCACAACTTGTAATGCCAGCGCTATGGAAATCCCACGCAAAAATGACATTTTTTTTTAGTGCGGGTTTGACGTTGCGTTACAGGCTAAAATGCTTGCGGTATAGCTATACCGGCAAGACTCGTTATGGCTGCGTTACTGTTTTTATGTTGAAATGGCCATTTTTTCAGAGTCAAAACTGTAATGCAAAACTCGTAATCTAGGTGTCTGTGTGTTACTGGTTGTGCAAAAAATGAGATTTGATTATATAACGCAAAAGACAGGATCTGAAAAAGTTGTTATCTCTTATTACCCCCTATAAATAATCACCAATAAATGGTTATTTAAATATTGGATGTAGCGTATCATGTCCCCTGCACATGCTGTCGGCATTTATTATTGCACCAGCAGTTCTTGTGAACTGCTAGTGCAATGCCGCCCCCTGCGGATTCGCGGCCAATTGGCCGCTAGCAAGGGGTGTCAATCAACCGATCGGATTCAATAAGGTGGATTTCTGTCCGCGGCCTCAGAGCAGGTAGACAAGTTATGGAGCAGCAGTCTTTAGACCGCTGCTTCATAAGGCTTGCGTGGAAACAGAGAAATCAGACCCTGAGTCTCTATTATCTTTTAATACCACTTTAAGAAATTAAAAAGTAACAAGAAACATGAAACCAATTTTTTTTTCTTTTATGATTCAGACGCAGCGTACAATTTAAAAAAAAAATTCCTATTTACTTCTATTATCAGATTTACATTGTTCTCGTTGTATCCTTTGTTGAAGAGCACACCTAGGTAGACTCAGAAGCGTTAATGTCTGAAACATTATATGACAGCAGTTTTGCACCAATGCTCTTAACAATACTTTGTGCAAACATTGCTGCCAATGTTTTCTGAATTATATAAAAAAATGGTTTCATGTCCCTTTAAATATAGTAGATAGTTTGTAGTAACCACAGATGAAATACAGGAAGGTTATCTTACTCTATAATAGGGGGGCACTAGAAGGAAAAAAAGGAAGGGTTTTTACAACTAGAAAATCCTTTATTCAAACTGCTTGTGACTGGAAAAGGTTTCGATTTTGGAATATTTGTGTCTTTAAAATGGGACAGTTTGGAGAGGGTGGAACAATATCTGATGTAATGTAGGCAATACTTATTTACATGCCATAATACAGCTTATATAGGCAACCTAAAGGAAGTTTTTTTTAACCATGTTTATACTTTTGTATGCCTGGTATCCTCCGAAAGATAATATTTGTTTTTTGTTTTATTTTACAGACTTCTCCAATAACAACATGACGTAAGTATATTTATTGTTTGTATTTCTTGTTAATGAAACACTGCACATCCTCTCACATGTATTTATATTGTTATACACACTCAGTCACACGCTCTCATAAACATGTATAACACTATTACACACAATTACATTAATAAGAATGTACAATTCTAATGCAGATAAGATCAGAAATGCCAAATAGTCCAACGCACAGTTTATCTAAAGGGACACAAGTCAGATAAAACATGTAAAGAGACTTTCCCATTTACTTACATTATCAAATAGTGCACAGACTTTTTATATGCACACTTTCTGATGCACCAGTTCCTACTGAGCCTGTGCACGAGTAAAGAATGCATATGAGTTTGTGATTGGCTGATGGCTGTCACCTGATATAGGGGTTGGCAAATTAAAAAAATGTGCTGCTCATTTAAAATTCAGAGTACGTTCTATTGTAATGACTGTTTTTTATGCACTTGTTGATTGTGCAATTCTACTGTATTTAAAGAGACAGTAAAGACAAAATTAAAATGTCATGATTCAGATAGAGCACACAATTTTTAACAACGTTAACTATTCTCCATTGTCTTACACTGTATGTAATGTAAATTTATAATCCCCCCAAAAAATCCAGAAACTATAATGGAAAATGTTTGGACTCTTCTTTACCAGATTACTATATACATTACTCTATAGAATATGTATGACCGTAATATCAGAAGCATAAGTGTTGTGTCATTATCAGGTGTCACTAGTGTCATGTTTACAATCCCTATGACATTCTATGGGTGAGTTCTGAATATTTTATTTCTTCAACAGTGAGAAGCAAATTAACGACGACCTGATTAAATATTACCAACTGGAGCTGAAAAAACTGGTAAGGGTTAATTATGTAGCATATACTTGTGAACAAACAAGGGTAACACACAGAATAGAGGCGGCTCAGCCTTGTCTTAAAGGGACAGTCTACACCAGAATTTTTATTGTTTTAAAAGATAGATAATCCCTTTATTACCCATTCCTCAGTTTTGCATAACCACCCTATTTATATTAATACAGGTGAAACTCGAAAAATTAGAATATCGTGCAAAAGTTAATTTATTTCACTAATGCAACTTAAAAGGTGAAACTAATATATGAGATAGACTCATTACATGCAAAGCAAGATAGTTCAAGCCGTTATTTGTCATAATTGTGATGATTATGGCTTACAGCTCATGAAAACCCCTAATCCACAATCTCAGAAAATTAGAATATTACATGCAATCAATAAAACAAGGATTGTACATAGAACAATATCGGACCTCTGAAAAGTATAAGCATGCATACTGTATGTACTCAGTACTTGGTTTGGGCCCCTTTTGCAGCAATTACTGCCTCAATGCGGCGTGGCATGGAAGCTATCAGCCTGTGGCACTGCTGAGGTGTTATGGAAGACCACAGTGCTTCAATAGCGGCCTTCAGCTCTTCTGCATTGTTCGGTCTCATGTCTCTCATCTTTCTCTTGGTAATGCCCCATAGATTCTCTATGGGGTTCAGGTCAGGCGAGTTTGCTGGCCAATCAAGCACAGTAATCCCACGGTCATTGAACCAGGTTTTGGTGCTTTTGGCAGTGTGGGCAGGTGCCAAGTCCTGCTGGAAAATGAAGTCAGCATCCCCATAGAGCTCGTCTGTGGAAGGAAGCATGAAGTGCTCCAAAATCTCCTGGTAGAAAGCTGTGCTGACCCTGGACTTAATGAAGCACAATGGACCAACACCAGCAGATGACATGGCTCCCCAAATCAACACTGTAGACTGTAGAAACTTCACACTGAACTTCAAGCATCTTGCAGTGTGTGCCTCTCCATTCTTCCTCCATACTCTGGGTCCTTGGTTTCCAAATAAGATGCAAAATTTGCTCTCATCAGAAAAGAGGACTTTGGACCACTGAGCAACAGACCAGGTCTGTTTTTCTTTAGCCCAGGTAAGACGCTTCTGATGTTGTTTGTTGTTCAGGAGTGGCTTGACAAGAGGAATACGACAATTGAAGCCCATGTCCAGGATCCGTCTGTGTGTGGTGGCTCTTGATGCACTGATTCCAGCCTCAGTCCACTCCTTGTGAAAGTCCCCACCACTTTTGAATGGCCTTTTCCTGACAATCCTCTCCAGGCTGTGGTCATCCCTGCTGCTTGTGCACCTTTTACTTCCACACTTTTCCCTTCCACATAACTTTCTATTAATGTGCTTTGATACAGCACTTTGGGAACATCCAACTTCTTTTGCAATTACCTTTTGAGGCTTTCCCTCCTTATGGAGGGTGTCAATGATGGTTTTCTGCACAACTGTCAGGTCAGCAGTCTTTCCCATGATTGTAATTCCTACTGAACCAGACTGAGAGACCATTTAAAGGCTCAGGAACCCTTTGCAGGTGTTATGGCTTAATTAGCTGATTAGAGTGGGACACTTTGAGCCTAGAATAGAATATTGCACCTTTTCACAATATTCTAATTTCCTGAGATTGTGGATTTGGGGTTTTCATGAGCTGTAAGCCATAATCATCACAATTATGACAAATCATGGCTTGGACTATCTTGCTTTGCATGTAATCAGTCTATCTCATATATTAGTTTCACCTTTTAAGTTGCATTAGTGAAATAAATGAACTTTTGCATGATATTCTAATTTTATGAGTTTCACCTATATATGTGTAACCTCTGTGATTACCTTTATATCTAAGCCTCTGCAGACTGCCTCCTTAAACTCAGTGCTTTTGACAGACATGCATTTCAGCCAATCAGTGCAGACTCCTAAATAACTCCACGGGAGTGAGCACAATGTTTATCTCTATGACACACATGAACTAGTACTGTCGAACTGTGAAAAACTTTCAAAATGCTCTGAGCTAAGAGGCGATTTTCAACTGTTTAGAAATCAGTTTGAGCCTAGCTAGGTTTAGCTTTTCAAAAATACCACCAAGGGAACAAAGCAAATTTAATTCTTAAAAGTCAATTGGAAAGTTGTTTAAAATGTCATGCCCTATCTGAATCATGAAAGTTTAATTTTGACTAGACTGTCCCTTTAAGCAGTGGATAATACAGAGGTGACAGTTTGAGGACACAACCACTTTGTATGACAATTGCTTGAGACTATAAAGTCAGAACCTCTGCTCTATTTAATTAGTTCCCTGAATCTCAGGTCCAAAGTGATGAGCACAATTTACACACCTGAGATCTACTTTATGTAAATTTGTTATTGTGCTAGTGTCACATAACAATGTCCTGCAGCCTCTGTGTCAGTAAAGGAGATAACTGCACCCAGTAGTGAATAATTCTGCTTTTAGGCCTTGTCTGGTCTCAGTTTAGCCTTTTATAATTTTGCAGGATCAATAGACTGGAGGCAGGAGAGCAGATTAGTGCTGCTGTTGTCTATCATGGGTTGTCACAAATAGCACATGTTGTTTTTGTCCTGCTGTATTCACCTCATGTATAGTCTACTTTCTGCCTAATCCATTCAACAAAATAACTTCCAATCAGCCAATAGGATTGACCTCGCATTCTATTGGCTGTTCGGAACAGCCAATAGAATGTGAGGTCAATCCTATTGGCTGATTGGATCAGCCAATCGTATTGAACTTCAATCTGATTGGCTGATTGCATCAGCCAATAGGATTATTCCTACCTTAATTCCGATTGGCTGATAGAATTCTATCAGCCAATCGGAATTCAAGGGACGCCATCTTGGATGACGTAATTTAAAGGAACCATCATTTGTTGTTAGTCGTCGGGATGGATGTAGCTCCGCGTCGGATGTCTTCAAGATGTAGCCGCTCCTAGTCGGATGGAAGAAGATAGAAGATGCCGCCTGGATGAAGACTTCTGCCCGTCTGGAGGACCTCTTCTGCCCGGATTGGATGAAGACTTTGGACCGTCTGGAGAACCACTTCTGGCCGGATTGGATGAAGACTTCGTCCCGGTTGGGTGAAGACGGCTCAAGGTAGGGTGATCTTCAGGGGGTTAGTGTTAGGTTTTTTTAAGGGGGGTTTGGGTGGGTTTTAGAGTAGGGTTGGGTGTGTGGGTGGTGGGTTTTACTGTTGGGGGGTTGTATTTCTTTTTTTACAGGTAAAAGAGCTGATTACTTTGGGGCAATGACCCGCAAAAAGTCCTTTTAAGGGCTATTTGTAATTTAGAATAGGGTAGGGATTTTTATTATTTTGGGGGGCTTTTTTATTTTATTAGGGGGCTTAGATTAGGTATAATTAGTTTAAAATTCCTGTAATTATTTTTTTATTTTCTGTAATTTAGTGTTTGTTTGTTTTTTGTACTTTAGTTAATTTTATTTAATTGTATTTAATTGTAGGGAATTGTGGTTAATTAATTTAATTTATTTAATTGTAGTGTAGTGTTAGGTGTAATTGTAACTTAGGTTAGGATTTATTTTACAGGTAATTTTGTATTTATTTTAGCTAGGTAGTTATTAAATAGTTAATAACTATTTAATAACTATTCTACCTAGTTAAAATAAATACAAAGTTACCTGTAAAATAAAAATAAATCCTAAAATAGCTACAATGTAACTAATAGTTATATTGTAGCTATCTTAGGGTTTATTTTATAGGTAAGTATTTAGTTTTAAATAGGAATAATTTAGTTAATAATAGTAATATTTATTTAGATTTATTTAAATTATATTTAAGTTAAGGGGGTGTTAGGGTTAGGGTTAGACTTAGGTTTAGGGGTTAATTAATTTAATATAGTGGCAGCGGTGTAGGGTGGGGCAGATTAGGGGTTAATAAATATAATGTAGGTGGCGGGGGTGTAGGGGGGCAGATTAGGGGTTAATAAATGTAATGTAGGTGGTGGTGGGCTCCGGATGCGGCAGTTTAGGGGTTAAACACTTTATTTAGTTGCGGCGGGGTTCAGAAGCGGCAGTTTTGGGGTTAATAAGTATTATGTAGGTGGTGGTGGTGTAGGGGGGGGAAGATTAGGGGTGTTTAGACTTGGGGTACATGTTAGGGTGTTAGGTGTAGACATTTCCCATAGAAATCAATGGGATATCAGGCAGCAGCGAACATGAGCTTTCGCTGCTGTCAGACTCCCATTGATTCCTATGGCATCCGCCACCTCCAGGGCGGCGGATTGAAAACCAGGTACGCTGGGCCGGAATAGTGGCGAGCATACCTGGTTGTTCTTTGATAACTTCCAAAAGTAGTCAGATTGTGCCAAACTTGCGTTCGGAACATCTGTAGTGACGTAAGCATTGATCTGTGTCGGACTGAGTCCGGCGGATCGTAGGTTACGTCACTATATTCTACTTTTGCCGGTCTTTTGCCTTTGATAACTAAGGCGAATCAGGCTCGCCACGAATACGCTGCGGAATTCCAGCGTATTTGTGGTTGACGGCTTGATAAGTAGAGGCCATTATGTTGGCAGAGATCTTAATAAGTCTAATGGTTTAGCTTGTTATTGGCTGTTTCTCACTAGTTGTGTGGATAGTGGTAATAAGGTTTGAGGAAGATGACTTTGCTTGTTGATTAAACAATGTAAGAGTTCAGATAACTGACAACGTAGAAAAGTGGTTCTTTAATACAAGGTATAAAGTTTCCAAAGTAAAATTATTACAAAGAATTAATTGATAGGCTAGTCAACATTAAACTTCCATGATTCAGATAGAGCATGCAATTTTAAGCAACTTTCTAATTTACTCCTATTATCAATTTTTCTTCATTCTCTTGGTAACTTTATTTGAAAAAGCAAGAATGTTAGCTTAGGAGCCGGCCTATTTTTGGTTCAGAACCTGGGTAGCACTTGCTGATTGGTGTCTAAATGTAGCCACCAATTAGCAAGTGCTACCCAGCTGAAACAAAAATGGGCCGGCTCCTAAGCTTACATTCTTGCTTTTTCAAATGAAAGAAAAATTAATAATAGGAGTAAATTAAAAAATTGCTTAAAATCTGAATCATGAAAGTTTAATTTTGACTAGATTATCCATTTAACCAGCTGATTTTCTTTTCTGTTTTATTGTAGAAAGAAGAACTTTTCATGATCCTCACTGATGG